>NC_048896.1:1952876-1969940 GCF_011077185.1 Oxyura jamaicensis
CCCAAACCAGTTCCTCCGCGGCCCCGCAACCAATCAGCCGCCTCGTTACATCGCCGCCCGCCCCGCTCCGGCTTGTAAGGCGCGGCGCCATTCGCCGGGCAGGGCTCCGGTACGTGCCCTCAGATAACCCGCCCGGTCCCACAATAGCGCGGCGCGGGCAGCCCCCGGCCCCGGTACCCCCCCGGTGCCCCCCGTTATTCCCCCGTTACGCCCCATATACTCGCAAACGCCCGTCCCGGCCCCGCTCCCCACCGTGTCCCCGGCCCCGTGGGGCGCAGAGCGGCGGGGCGGGGGGGGTCCCGGTGAGGGTCCGGGGTGAGGGCGGGGGGCGCGGGGCCGGTACCGGTAGCCGGGGGGGGAGGGGGGGTTGGGGAGGGTTTATGGGCTGTGGGCTCACCAGGTCCTCGAAGCTCCGCCGGTGCTCCTTGCCCTGCCAGTCCAGGCGCCGGGGGATCAGCTGCGGGGCGACACGGGGAGGGACGGGGGCGGCGGTCAGACCCCTCCGCGGAGGGCCAGCTCCGAGCGCCCCACCGGCCCGGGCAGACCCCCTCCGGCCCGGCCCGGCCCCGAGGGCCGGGCCCCCCCCCCCACCCCCCCCACGGGCACCGTGTCGCCCGCCGGGCCCCGCGGCCGGGCTGCCCCGGGTTGTGCCGTGCCGTGCCGGGGCAGCGCAGCCCCCGGCCGCCCCTTACCTGGTGCTCCTCCAGCTCCTCCACCAGCACCTGCGGAGACACGCAGCGGCACACAAAGGGCGTGAGGCCGGAGCCCGCAGCGCCGCGGCTCCCCCCCGGCCCGCCGCCCCCCTGCCCCGTCCCGTCCCGTCCCGTCCCGTCCCCGCCCGGCCCGGCCGCGCTCACCTGGGCGGATTTCTTGCAGGGCCCGGACTGCAGGAACCTGGCGATCAGGTAGTAGAGCTCTGCGGGAGGAGGGGGGGGAGAAGGGGACGCGGTTACAAAGCGGCCGGGCGGCCGCCGAGCCCCCCGCCGCCAGCGCTACCCACCGGCTTCCAGCTGCGTCGGGGCGGCCGCTGCCGCCATCCTCCGACGGAGGAGGCCCGGGGGGGGGACGGCGGCGGCGGGTGGCGCCCCGCGGAGTCGCCGCTCCTACAGCGGCCGAGCCCCCACGGCCGAGCCCCGGTGCGTGTGCGAGCCGCTCGCCCCGCCGCGGCTCCCCGCCGGCTTCATGGCATCGCCGCCGGCCCCGCGGCTCTCCCGGCCCGCAGCGGGCAGCGCCGAGCGGCCTGCAGGGCGCCCCGCCCGCCGAACGGGGGCGCTGCCGGGAGCCTCCCGCAGCCGGGGAGCGCCGCAGCCGGAAGGGCCGAGCCGGGGCCGGGCCGGGCCGGGCCCGGGGAAGGAGCGGGGCGCGGCCGGGACCCGGGGTGGGGGGGGCAGGCCGGGGCTCGGCCTGGTTCCGCCTCTCGGGCCGCCCCGCTCGGCCTAGGCCGCGCCCTGGGCCTCCCCGCACGGGCCCGGCCCGGAACGAGAGTCCCCGGGCTGCCCCGGAACGAAAAGGCCGCAGGGAGCCGCGGTGCGCGTTCGGGTGTCGGTGCGAGGCGGCGGGAGGCTGCGGCTTCGCTGCGGCTGGCAGGGAGCAGGCCTCAGCCCCAGCACCGCCGGCTGCCCTCTGGGAAGCCCCGGCTGCAGCAAAAGGGACCGAGGAGGCATTGTATTAAGTACAAAGCGGGTGGTGACGCGCCAAGAATAAAGAAAATAACCTTCTAAGTTAGGCTCAGGAAATCGTCTTCACTAAAGTTGTTTTTCTCAGTTTTGTCCTCTGTAAGCACAAAGGTGCTTGAGAGAAAATGTTGGAGGACAGAGGCCCCACAAATGCTCTCGTGCACCTGGCACAAACTAAGCCGGAGCTCCTCCAACAAACACAAAGGTGCTCGGGACAAATTGATGCATTGTGGATGCCCAGGAGTCGCCTTTCTGCACTTGATTCTAACGTAAATAGGAACTTCTAGCCATCGGTACGTGGCACCCGCTGTTATCGCTGTTATCGGCGTCATTGCCTCAGCACGCAAAGTCAGGGATAAACACCCAGAGGACGCAGCCCTGCCAAGGTTACGGGACATGGGGTGGCTTTAGGAGTCACATCACAATTGTTTCCTCCCGCTGTCCAGAAATAAAGATGTGACTGGTGTGGCACGTGCTCTCGCCAAAGAAAAAAAGGTGCAATATTGATCCCTGTAGATTTTCCTAAGGGAAACAAGTCACTTTCCATGGGAAGCATCCTGTCAAAACTTCGGAAATATATTCCACTTCAGAAATAAGTTGCTAACTGAATGGGCAGCGTTCCTTATTGTCAGATTGGTTTTTGCTGCCACAAAGACCTGGCATTCAACATTAGAGTTTCCTGAGCCTTGGCAGTGTAACAATCATTGTCATAACCGAAAAATAAATAAAAAAGACAACTCATCTTCGTGCCTCGAATACCAAGAGCTGAATCACAGCAAATCATTGCGGTTGAAACATTAAGAATAAGTTTGTTTTTGCATATATTTATAGCCTATATGCATGACTAGACTTTGTGTGAAGTGCTGTTTCAGAGTTCTTCCTGCTATTACCGCGAGGATGCAGTCCTTCCTGCTGGCAGCCTGCTCGGGATGTTTCAAGGCACCAGACCAAGTGCCAGGAGCCCTCTCGAGAACGAGTCAGGAGTTTGACATTCAGCTGCTCTGCATAACTCGCCTGCACCTGAATACAGGTGCGGAAGTTGCGGCAGGAGCTCAGATTAACTGGATGATGCATAGGCCTTGTTTTCTTCATCCACTGAAGTTCTCAAGTTGCTAATGAGAGTTTAAATAGCCAGAAAAAAAAAAAAAAAAAAAAAAAGGAAAGAGAGAGAAAGAAAGAAAGAGGCAAAAAGAAGCCTCTCTGGTTATCGTTGTAGCTCTTGGAATTTTTTTTAAGGCAGACTGATGATTGTCACTGAAAGGGATGTGAGGTGCCACCTCACCGAGCTGCAAACCTCAGTTCTGGGGGCTTTTTGGTAGTAACAACTCTTCCAGCATTACAGCAGAGGCTTTGAAGAGTGAGTGCCCTGCAGTTCCTGTGAGAGTCACAGGGTAAAACAGCAGTTCTGGAAACATTGCCAGGGAGGAAAAGAACCTTCTGATATTCCGTATCTGTAGAGGTAATGTTTCTCCCTCCTATCTGATAATTGCAAGCTCATCTTGCTTTGTGTGCCAGGAATGCAAAGGAAGAACACAGATAGCGGAGCGTAATGTGCCCTGAAAGAACGTTTCAGTCTTTCTGAGCTAAATGTCATTCTACGTCAAGAGAAAACACAGCACCATAAATACGCCATGGCACCCCGTCCTGGTGCGTTCCGGTGGTAACAGTTAGCTACGGTATTTCTTTCTGAACCTGGCACGTTTCTTTGGCACCTTTTGGTTGGTGTCTTACTGAGCCTCTCCTCGCAATTTGCTGTTGTTTATCTCGGAGGCAGCAGCAAGTAAAGCTGTACCACCGCAATGGGCCTGATTATTCTTTGAGGGCCGTCTAGAGCCGATGGGAATTTCTACAGTAAATAAAACGGGCTCTCAAATTGAAAGCCTGTGGTAGAAAATATTCCCCAAGTAAGCTTGTGTGTCCCGCGCGTGCTTCCCACACTTCAAACCAGGAGTCTTGCTGTTGGCCGAGGTGCTTATACGCTCAGAGGTGCTCCATGATGCGAGTGCTGCGCTTCGTGCACCAAGAAGGCGCGCGTTAGTAACCCCGCAGCTACGTGGCAGGTATTGCTTGCCGGGTACGGGTGCACAGACCAGCAGCCTGCATGCAGGTCAGGTCCCGGCAGCACGTTAGTCATGCCCGCAGCAGCGTTGTGCAACTCCTCCTTGGGCCAGGCTCCTTCCCAGCCAGTCCGGCTGTGCTTTACGGCTCTGCAGTGACCTCCGGCCTCCTTGCCGGTCCTGTGGCACCACACCTTGGCATTGTTAACGTCCTCGCAGTTGCTTTCTTATTCCCTAGGGTTGCTGTGAGCACCGTGACAGATAACTCTTCCTGCTTCTCCGGGGTTCTTCCTGCAAGGAGTCGTCTTTCTGGCGAGCAGTGCCCATCTCCGAGCGTAGCCCTTGTTCCCTGGGAGCTCCACTTCCACAGCACGCTGCAGATCTTGCAGCTCCGTGACTCATCTCTTTCTGGAGCCGCTGCGGCCAAGCAGCAGCATGCTGGGGAGCGATAGTAAATCTCCTCGTGAAAGCCAGATTCTGTGCTAGTGCTTATTCATGTTTCTCCAGAGCAGAAGGCTGTTCTGTGAACGCCAGCAGCAGCGCTGAGTGCTGGGGAGGAACGCACTGATGTGAAGGTCTTGCAGGTGAACCACAGAGGCATCCAAAACCAGAGCCGCTTTAAGGAAGAAGCAGGATTGTAACAATTTCTTTCCTCTTTTATTTATTTATTTTCCTGGGGAAAAAAAAAAAAAAAAAAAAAAAAAAGGAAAGCCTTTGAAGGGTTTTGAGAGTGGAAACCTTTAGCTAAACCCGCAGTTCAGACACTGTCCCACAGAGTAAAGCAATCCCGTGCTGCCATGGCCAAACTCGTCAAACATTGCAGGGCTAGCTGCCTCTCTCCTGTGTCTCCTGGCAAGACAGGGTGTAGATGATCACAAACTGCTATCTGTAGAAAGCCTGAAGGATGGACAACAGTGCTGGATGTGTGCTGGGAGAGTACCATGCAGAATATCACTGCGAAAGAGATTGTGTTGAGGTTCAGTTTGTGGGTCATGAGTGAGGTTGGTTTGGGAGATTTTCATTTCACGCGTGCAGATGCCTATTTCCTACGTTGGCAGCCTCACGCAGCTCTGCCTTTCTGCCTTCTTACTGATACTTCTTGTTACTAGTGAGGACCCTGGTTCCCCAGCATAGCATCTCTCTGTGTTACTCCACGTCAAGGTTATGGATTCAGGATGTTTATGCCTTTTGATTAACGTACCCTTCTTTACCAGAAATGAGACATCTCCCTTTATTTTCCAACGCTCTCCATTAAATGAGTTTACAGCACAGTTGGCTCACCGTACTTCGCTGGGTTGTTTCATGGAATTACAGAATAATTTTGGTTGGAAGACACCTCGAAGGTCATCCACTCCCCTCCTGCGCAGAGCAGGTCTGATCCTATCGGCTGCTCAGGGCCTTGCCCAAGGAGGGAGGATTGCACAACCTGCCCGGGCAACCCAGCCAGTTCCAGTCCCAGTCTTTGGCCGCCCTCACGCTACAAAATCGTTTCCTTATCTGAATTTCCCATGCTCCAGCTTGGCTCTGTTGCCTCTCGTCTTAATGCTGTAGTTGCGGGGAAATGCAAGTAAACAGAGCTCAGCTCTCTTTAATTTAACTACTAAATTAAATTATCTTCCCCTTGGTCGGCTCGTAGCACCGAGTGAGTCTTTCTTTTATTTATCATTATATTTTCCTGATGAGTCAAAGCCAGCCTGCTGCTTCATAGCTTCAACACGGTGCAAAAACACACCTGGTGCAGGTTTGCCCAAACCGGCCAGAAATACAGCGTGGTTGTAGATCAGAGAGGGCAGCTGAGATTAGAGACATGCAGGTGTGCTGCATTGCACCCAGACTGCACCTGTCCTCCAGTAAACGTGGATGGGGATGCGTGAGTCTGAACCCCTTTGGATTTAAGGACTGCAGGAAGTTAAGCATTTGGGGCTTTTTTTGAGTATTTGTAATCCAACTTTTTTGTATGCATTCTGTTCCTCTTGGGCCTGTCGTGTGCAGCCAGGTGGGACACAAGGACACTAATTGTTCCAGAGATGAAATCCGAGGTTTTCTGTAAGTGATAGAAAAATAAGTGCTGGTTAGAAGCAGTCTAAAAATCAGTGCTTTGAACTCTGCAGTGGTAAGGAAATACAGGCATTGAAAAGTCCAGGCTGACTTTAAGATGATCTCCAAATGCGATAACCTCAGAATTAAATTTTGGTATCATAGCTTCCTTATTCTAAGGAAATACAGGTGCAAAATAACAAACAAAATAGGCACATTTGCTCGAGCGCAGAGGTGCTGTGTGCCAACCACCACCCTGTCCTGCTGGAGAAATCTCCACATTTCCACACCTTCGAACAGCTTTTGCCTGACGACAGCTGCTCAGTAACACCTAAATACCTGTCAGGTATTACATAAGACCTGCTCTAGGATTTTTTTTTTCTATTTTTAAATATCGCAGTTCGATTTCTCTGCTGCATCGTCCCAGCGTGCCCTCTAGATGGTGCTCCGCACCCAGAGCGGCCTCCAGCACCATCCCAGACGAGGGGCTGAGGAGCAGCCGGGCCGACATCCCCTTTGTTTCTAAATTCCGCCTTAAAACAGTTCCTCCGCGTCCGTGGATGGCTCGTTCCTCGCGGTGTAAATGTGCTGGTCCTTCCGCTGGCAAAGCTGACATCCCCTTCGCCGGAGCCCCGAGTGCCGCCTGCCTGGAGCGGGCTCCTGGGCCGCCCTGCGAGCCGCAGCGCGGCTGGCTTTCGGCAGCCATTAGCTGCCGGTGGCGGTACGGCCATCCCGCCGCGGCCGTGGGGACCTTGCTTTGGTTTCCTGATAAACTGACCCTCGCGGGCTGTCACATAACGCTTCCGTCTCTGTGTTACACACAAATAAATGTAAAATTTCAAGTGTGGGTGAAACGCGTAGGAAAACAGGCGAGCGCCGCCCGTGTGGCTCTGTGCCCCGTAAACAGAAGGGCGGGTAAATAATGCCAGCACCCCGGTCAAATCTGTCCCAGCACCACAGAATCTCAACACAAAACCTCAAAGTGCCTGGAACTCGGCAAGTTTTCTTAGCAGGAAAATTGCAAGCGACAACGTAGCTCTCGTCATCGCTGTTATTGCAATTGCAGTCGTCTACACCCATGTCTAAGGGCCCGATTCTGACCCTGTTTTGCCCTGAGCAGGTTTGGCTCAGGCCCGTGGTGCCCAGCACTCCGGCTGCTCAGCGCCGTCCTTCTCATGCAAATGGCTCCTGCCCAGCTCGCTTCTGGGGGAGAGCTGCACAAAGGGCTTCCCCCAGAAATGCTGCCCGGCGTTCCCTGCCTAACTCACCAAATCCAAATCCGGCTGGATATTTTTTAAAGAATACTTTTCTCTTTTTTCCAGGGCCTGATCCTGCATTTTCGGCTTTTCCTGCAAGCGCTGAGGAGCGGAGGCACTCCAGAGCTTTGCAGTCTGGGCACACGGCGTCTGCCTGCGCGGCTGGGGATCCGTCACGGCTGTCCCCGCGTAGCTGGGTATGCAAATGGCCCTGCCGCTCCGTCCGCCGGGCACACAACTGACACACAGCGATGCCTCCATGTACCCCGTCCCCTCTCTCTGCTAAGTCAGGATGTTTGTGTTCTAATTCTGGCTCTCGGTTTTACAGAAGTAACGGGTATTTTTGCGAAGGGGCCACCAAAGATCGTAAGAGTTGTTAAAAGTGCTGGGGTTTTATATTGAAAAAAAAAGAAGTAGAAAGACTTTGAATTTTTTATCTATTTATTGATATCCATAAGATGTAAACATTGCAAATAATCTCATTAATACCTTTATAATAGAGTCTTGTAACAAATAGAAATTAAATATAAATTACCGCACGAGGTGACAAATTAGAAAGCTGTCTTGTACAAGTGTGCCCACAGGAGTCTGAGTTTATAACAAATTTTCAGAGTCACCAATAAAACAAATGCTCCAGTCTGACGAGGAGGAAAATGAAATGGGTTCTGTGAGTCACTTAACAGCACCAACCTGATGAAACCCAAACCGAATTAAAATTTGGAGGTGCAGAGGCAGGAAGGCAAGGGGTGGACCCGCAGTCCTAACCACTCGCCATGGGCCACGAGTGAATAAAACAGAGAGGATCCACGGCACCCTCCATCCTGGCCGTGTGTCAGCGGGGTCCAGGGCAGGTGCCCAGGGCTTCAAGAAGTGCTTCCTTGGGGTGCTTCAGCTCTGTACCCCATAACTTCCTTCGGCGCCTCCTGGAGTCTGTGCAGCCAGGAGCAGCCGTTCCCCTTCTCCGTGCCGTTCAGGCGTTTGGAGATGAGAGGTCTGAAGCTGCACCAAGTGTCGAGGCGGGTACACCGCGGGGCCGTATGCTGGCACGACGACGCTTGTTTTTATTTGTTCTCCATTTCCTCCCTAATAATTCGTTATGGTCTGTTTGCCTTTGCCTGCCTCCGAGCACTGTGTGTAGCACTATGAAAATGTCAGCGCGGCGATGCCAAGATCTCCTCACGGAGTTGTGTTAGGTCAGAGCCCTTTTCTATGTCTTTGTAGTTAAGGGTCCCTCCTTCCCATTGGCATTATTCTGCATTTATCACAGCTCACTTTCATTTCTCGTTCTGTTCCCTTAATATCAGGCCTGATCTAGGCAGTGGGCTGCAAACCAGAACTAGATGGCCAGATCTAAATCTGTATTTGAGTCCTTCTCTGGAGCTCTTGGTAAATGCTATTCCATTCTGGAGTTTTGTTGCCCTTGATTTTATTTATTCAGCTACAGACCTTCAGTTTGGGGCATTTTCTCTGTTTTACCCCTTGTAAAGAAAGGCTTTGACATGGAAATCGCCATCGGTTCCTCTGCAGAAACCTACACGTTTCACTCAGATCTTGAACTTCCATCGTTTAGTGGATGTAAATGTTCTCCAACAGCCTTCCAGCTTCTGATTTTTGGTAATTTTTTTTTTTTTTTTTTTTTTTTTTTTTTTGGCCTTAAACAATTAGGGATACAGCTTGCTAGAAACTCTGTTTTCTCTGCCATCTCCGTTTGAAGATGACTCACAGTTACAGGAGGTCCCTTAAAGCTTTTCTTGATAGAAAGAATAATTTAATTTAATCTCTGGTTAAGTGTTTTTCAACACCTGAAGTACTTACCCTCTTGGCTGTTCCCTTTCCTCTCCTCTACACCAGTAAAGAAAGCTTTTCTTTCGGGTTTGAGAAGTCCATGAGTTTCGTATGGCTGAGGGAGGTTCTGGATGAAAACTATCATGGAAAACCAGCGTATGTGAGGTGAAGATGCAAAAGGCAAATGGGAGCCTTAAAGACAGTTCCAGCCACCAGCCTGTATTTCACAAGGTGTTGCATTCTTACTGCTGGATAATAAGAAGCGCAGAAGACAACTGCACAGACCGTGTAGGCAAAAATAAGCACAAAGATCTTTGTGTTCTACACATTCCTGGGCAGTTCCTTAAGCCCAAAGGAGTCCTGCCTTTTTCCTGTTGAGGGTCTCCTCTGCTCACTGGGATGTCTCTGTGGACACCCTGCTTTCTTCTGTTCCTCTGGCAGTGCAGCAGGTCTTTTGGACCTTGACCTCTCCTACAAATCCTCCTTCCCACTTGACTTTGGTGCTGCTGCGTCTCAGCTGTACCAGCCACGCTCCCTGTATCTGCGCTGCGTGTCTCTGCCGCAGCCCTTCTGAGATGCTCCCAGAAAGGCCAAGGAACACTTCCTCATGAGACACAGCGCACCCCTGAAAGGGGCATTGAGAAATCCCGTGGGTGGCAGTGCCAGCCTCCTGGCGGGGGCTGTTCTCCGATCACTGAACGCAGCTGGATCGAACATCAGGCTGGAGCGAACGTCGGCGTGCTGGGAGCTGAGCAAGAGCAAAGGAATTTAGGCAGAACAGAGGCTCGTGAGATGCTTTGAGAAAGGCCTGTCTTGTGTTTCTTACCAACACTCCCTCCCTGTCGGGAGAGGAAAGCAACAGGAGAAGAGCCCCAGCTGGAACTTTCGCCTTGCAGCAGTTTTACCCGTTCATCCCAAGAGCGAACAGCCCGAGACACTGCCGTGGTGTGGGAGCTGCGGGGACCCATCCTGCTGCATCCGCGCCGTCCCGGTGGGGACGCAGGAGCTGGGGAAGGAGAACCCTTCCCAGCCAGGGGACACTCCTCATGCCCCTCAGCCCCAGCCTCACCGAGGCCGTCCAGCTCAGAATGAGGTTTTTGGCAGAGCGAGGAAGGCTCCTGCTTAAGGTTTAACACTCCTTTTAAGCTTTAATATTCCTTTTGGCAATTCATACGCAGACTCCGAGCTACCTCCTCCATGAATCATTGCCGCGGCCCCGGGATCCACAGGGCCACATCTGGGGGGACGGAGTTTGTTGGATTTGACAATGTGAATGTAATGAATGGGCTGCTTAGCACTGCGAGCCATTCCCTCCGATGGCTGCAAAATAAATGATGGGACGTTTTCCAGTGCAGCGCTGCAACCACCCAAAATGCCACTATAAAATTCACAGGCACAAAATAGAGTGACTGCATTAAGCAAGGCTTAGGGGGATTATCGAATTAAATTGGTTGCCCCCTCCGCCCTTCCCCCCGTCGAAGATATTAGGAATCTAAATACAAAAAAGAGCGTTGAAACAACACAATGGGCTTTGCTAAAACCTATAAAAGCAGGGAAACTCATTGTTAAGGCCCTTGCTTTCTTCCAGACTTCTATTGTGTTTGGGCACAGCGTTTCGCTTCATACGGTTTTCAGTCGGGGAACTGGAGAGCTGTGCGTGGGGAATCTGCTGAACCACAGCGGCGCCTCCAACGCCACCGCAATGGCTCTGCCGGAGTCCTTCCCCCCGCGGAAAGGAAATGTCACCTCGCTGCGTGCACTCAGGGCCATTACCTCCGTACCCCCGCCACCAACTGCTCCTCCCGACGCGGCACCCGTTGTGTGCTGCGCGCTGCGTCTGCCTGCGCAGCCGTTCCTGCCGTCGCCAGCATCCTGCTCGCTGCAGTTTGTGAGCGCCAGCTCTGCAGCCAGGCAGCTCTAATCCCCGCTGGGCTTAGCCAGATGCCTGCATCTCGGGAAGGCTTACGTGGGTCTCGATGCGCTAATCTGGACGTGGTTAGTTCAAAATTAAACAAACAAACAAACAAAAAAGCAGACAAACGAGAGAAATAAAATGATTTACGTGAACAGCTTTTGGCTGTGCAGTGGAAGCACTGCCCGGGCCGTCAGACAAATACATGGAGTGGCACCCAGGGAAGAGGTTTTAAGCTGGTCCGTGGCACGCTGGGCCTGCTTTAATTAAAAGAACTGTAGCCAAAAAAAAAGCATTTTGGATTTAACTTTAAATATTTTAATATCTTAATGATGGGACTAGTTTAAATATTTCATATATAAATATTTAAAGTTACACATTAATTTCCAGTACGTTTCTAGAGCACGTTTCACCCAGTGACCACAGAACTGTTTCCGTACCAGGGAATCCCTTTTCCCTGTGCATTTCTTATCAGTATTACACACCGTCCCCTCTAAAAGGAGTCCTGCAGTATCTAAAGTCTTTATTTTAGGGGATTTCTCTTAGTGAGAAATAAATTCATGAGCCCTGGGAGCCACGGAGTAAAGAGGTGGGACGCCTGTGTGGCCAGAAATGGGATTTGTGTTGATTTCAAGCTCTGTGGGGCAAATGCAGGTTTTGTTACTGGACGCGTGCCGGCTGCGTGGTGCAGCGGAGCCTGGAGGGAGACGGAGCACAACATCAACATGACCAGATAAGCGTCGTTAATGAGTGTTAATTAGTAAAGCCGCTGGGTTTTCTTCGACCTTGCGCTGTCTCACAGCCTGACTGCAACGTCTGGGGAGGCAGGGGAAGAAGGGAGTGGAGGCGTTTTGCCCCAGCACCCTTGCCCCCGTGGCTCTCCCCGCTCCGTTTGTCCGGCCGTGCCGTGTCTCAGTGCTTAGCAGAGGTGAGCCACGCTCCATCGCGCACATCCGAGCTGAGCTCCCAGGCTTTGGCAGCGCCCTGTGGGGCAGCTCTCCAGGACGGGGCTCGGGCTCCTGACTGCTTGTGACAAGGGTGGCCTAGAAGGAATCAAAACTGTAGCGTTTCAAAACCTGAATAATATTGCCATGGCAACAAAGTAACTCACCTTAAAACGAAATGTGCATTGGGAAGCAGCCCTACATCTTCAGGGAGCAGGAAGAGCCAGATCCCATCCTCTTCATTTCGGCTTCCCGGACTCTTGACCTATTAAAAAATCAATTTCTCTCCGAGATAAAATATAAACCAAACCCAGGCAAATCTCCATCACTGAAAGAAACTCCCCGGGTGATGGCATCGGCATTACAAGCTGGTGGGTAGTTCACAACCCCGACACCTGACCGCCTTGTGCTCGCTGCCCAGAGGCCGCTTCTCGCTGGGTGGGCGGACGGGGAGATGCCGCTGCCCTGCAGCAAGGATGCTGAGCCCCAGCCTCTTCTCTCGTGGCTGCTTTACAGCTGAGTGCTGCCTTCTAAAGTTAAGACCCATTTTTTCCGGGATTCAATTAAAATGGCTCCAAACCAGTCAGTGAAACTCGTGCGACACCAAGACTCAGCACATCTGTGCCGCTCACCTGAGAGGGAAACGCAGCGGTCACCTCCGAGCTGCTGTTTTGGTGGCTGGGGAGTGGGTAACGGGTGTGGCACCTACTGTTAATTCACTGCAACACCCAAAACCTGGCGCAGCTTCATCTCAAGCCTTGTGTAGTGGTTCTCCTGGCCCACCGGCTGGGCAGAGCGTCGCCGTGCCCGCTGTCCCCACACCGGACAGGGACCGCGGCGTTGGCCGGCCGGGAGCAACAGGCAGGTTTTCCCGTTTGGAGACGCTGGACAGGAGCAGCAGCAATCACCTGTGACGCACAGCCAGGGGGTATGGATTCTTCCCTCTCTGTCACAGCGGATGAAGAGCTCACATATTTTGTCATGGTACCACGTGTGCACTTTGTAAATCTTGCTTTGTGTGAGGCTGGCACCCGTTTCAACAGAAAGCAGAAATGCGTACTTCCAGCCACTTGTTTAGTATCAAGACAAGGAAACCGCATTAAAAGACGTGAGGTTGTTTGACCTTACAGAACGCTGGAAGCCACCGATGAGGCAGAGAGAGCCGACAGGGCTCTAGCACCAGGCGAGTGGGTGCAAGGAATGGATGGATGCCGCGGCAGCGCTCCGTAACTGAGCAGTCCGTCATGTGCTGATGCCACCGGCAGACTCCAGGCACGTTTCCTCTTGGGGCCACAACGAGCTCGGCTTCCCGGCTCCAAATGAGCCCACCGGGGCAGGGCGAGCCCCGGGCATGGGGACAGCCCGCGGGCAGCACCGTCCCCACGTCCCCAGCCCCAGGAAGCAGGGAGGGGAAGCGTTGCTCTGCCTTACCTCCGCGCACCGTCCCGCCGGGCTCCGGCAGCAGTCAGCGGCGCGGGCTGATGGCAGGAGCCCTCCCGCCCCCTCGTGCCATCTGCCACGGCCACGGCACGGGGCTGCGCTGCTCACGCCTCGCTGGGCGCGCTGGATGTGCCGGGTAATGGGGCTATTTTTCCCCCCTAGGTCTTTGGAAAGGAAATTAAAAAAAATAAAAATAAAAGAATGGTTAAAACTGCTGCGCGCTGCCCTTTTCCTTTCCACTTTTGAAGCCTTTTAGCGTACAGTTTTGCAGCAATTTGAAGGAAAATTGCCCTGAAAGAATGAAACAAAAATCTGTCTGATTTTTTTAAACAAACCCCCCCCGCGCCACACAAGCAGCTGCAGAGAATTTCTCTTCCAAAGAGATGATGTAATGGGTTTTGTCAGCCAATGCTGTAATGAATAAAAACCTAGCCCCTAAAATCATCCAAGCTTTTGATGAAACTCAGAAGGTTTCTGGTGCAAGTGATCACCAAAATGAGCTCGAGCCGGGGGTTTTGTCATGCAGATCTTGATGGAAGGCGATTAAAACACTCCAGCAGGCACCAAGCGGAGGCCCGGGGCTCGCACCCTTCGCCTGCCGGCATCGGGGACACCCCAGGTGCGAGACGCAGAGCGGGGAGCCGGAGCCTCCGGGATGAGCCTCGCGGGTAAGGCGGAAACCTGCTGCTCCGAGCTACGGCCGAGGCTTCCCAAAGATAAAATGTGCAAGTACAAAGACCTGAAGGCATCGGCACGTGTGTCCCCGTGCCACCAAAGCCCCTGCACCTACCTATCCCGGGGGGACACTTGTGGCAGCCGGGCCCCGGCCCAGAGCCCTCCCCAGCCCCGGCTGCCCGCCCGGGGTTACGAAAGAAAGGCGCCTGTTTTGCTTTGGGTTCTCACAGCAGTAAAGTCCCCGTGCTTCCTGCTCTGCGTTTCATTAGGCTCTTCTCGCAGGACCTTTTCTCGTGGTGCTTCAGCACAGACCGTTTCCAGCCCACTCTGCAGAACGTCGGGCTCTTGGTGCAAGCCCCGGCTCCTCCGGCCTTGGCTGCAGCCTCACCCAGGCAGCCCCAGGCTGCACAGCTCCACTCACAGCGCCCAACGCCCCCAGAGCCGCGCGTGTGTGTTTAAAGCTTGTGCAAGCAGAGAAGCGGGAGGCACAGCGATAACTACGAAGCAGGAGGTGCTGCAACGGCTGCGTTACAAGGCAGGAGCAGGGCACGGCCACGTCTTCTGCGGGCCCGGCTGCCCGCTGAAGGGAGCGTGCAAGGAGGGGTGCAGCAAATCTGAATCTAGTCCCGAGAAGTGAACCGTGGGAGAGGCAGTAGATTTCAATCAGAAGGCGGCTGAGCTGAGCTGGCACACTTGAGGCAGAAAAGGCAGATACAGGATGATGCTGGACAACGCTACCTGGGTCTGAACGTCCAGCGAGGTCCAGGTGTGGGGCTCAAAGGTTACAGGAGAGGAGAAGAGGAGCACCATTCTTTTCAGGAGCACAGCATGAGTTTGAATCGCAACCACCACTGTTCAGCCAGCAGAGTTTATACAAAAGTTTAGAGAATGAAATCCTCACCGTATTCAGCCCAACAGAGGAACGTCTGTGGACTGGAGTTTGCGATGGAACCGCTGCTCCTTTCCCTTCAAGCTCACAGATTTTAGGAGGACGTACAAAGCGGAATGGAGCACTTTCTTGCTTCTCACACCCTGCAGGACGGGCACAAGCCACCTCCGTGCCACTTGGAAGTCCCACGGGACACCTGGGAGGCAGCGCGCAGCCTCTGCTCCCTGCTGCTGGCCAGGAGGCTCCCAGCTCGTGGCCACCCCGCTACCGACGGTGGGAGCAGAGGGCTGGGACGCGCAGACCCCAAACTGTCCCAGCAATGAGGCTGCTGGAGGCCAGGCCGAGCGTGCAGGGACGTGGGGAGCAGCCCCCAGTGGCACGGTGACAAAGACGAGGTGGCGAAGGGCAGGAGCTGTGCCACGGGCTCGTGGCACACGTGGGGGTCCCGAGTTAAGGTGAGGGCAGCGGGGCTGCAGCCCCACACCCGTGGGGTCCTCCTGGCTATCGGGCGGTGCTGGCAGCGCAGCTGCACAGCAAGGCTCAGGCAGGAACACCACCTAGAGGCTACAGCACTGAATGAAGCCCTGAGGATACCAGCCCCGGTGGGCCAAAACAGGGCGCAGAGGCACTGCGCTGGCCCAGACGGAGCCGGGCTGAGGTCTGAGGAGCTGGGCCCCTTTCTCCAAGCCAGCGGAGCTCCAGCTCAGCCGCACCCTGCTCAGCCCCACCGCTGCCTGTGCTGGGAACACAGGGTGACGGAGGTGGGAGAGCGGGGCCGGGGCCACCTCGGGGTCTGCAGCCTCATCTCGGGAGCGTCTCCGCATTCGCCGTCCCGCCTGAGCCATCGCTCGCTGAGCCGCTGCAATCTGGGGGATCCATTTGGGCAACGAGCTCCCCGGCGTAATTGCACATTGTGCGAAACGTGGCCGTTCTGCATCTGCCTCTTGGTAATTTCGCGTGGCACGGCTTTGTTTGCTTTGTCTCCCGCACAAGAGCCACCGACCCCTATTCACTTCCCCGTGCCACTGCGTGAGCCCATGCAGCTCCCTCCTCCTTTTTCCCCCTCGTCTGTCAATTCTTTGCGAGACAAAGAGGGTAATTTATTTAATCGTTGCTGATATAATGCGCTAAAACTCTCCTTTACCCTTCAACAGTTAATTACACTTGTTAATTATTTTAATTACTCCCAGGGTAATGGCCCAGGTACAGAAGAGGACCCCACTGGGCTACACAGGCACGGGCAGAGCAGAGAAGCCTGGGTTTACCCCAAGGAGCCGCGTTTCTGTAGCTCCCGGTAACCAGTCTGTGACAACTCGGGGCAAAATGGGAGCAGGGAAGAAATTTTGGGGAGATTTGCAATTTTCTGTAATGGGAAGCAGCATGGGAGGGTTTCTGGGAGGACTCCTTAGGAGTCCGGCCTTTCCCTGGAAGGCAAAGACGCTGCTTTTGGAGCAAAACGGAGCGGTGACCTGGCACGGAGCGACGGCTGGCACCTCTGGAAAGGTGTACAAGGCTCTGTGATGGAAGAAATGTGCTCCAGCCCGGCTGGAAAGCTGTGGCTCCATCCCAGGCCCAGCTGCCCCCCTCTACCTGCAGCAGTGCTCGGGGAGCCGCGGCCCCCAGCCCAGCAAACCCAAACACCACCTGCGGTCGCAGAGAGGCACCGACGGGATCCTCGGAGCAGGGCTGAAATCAGAGTTGCTGCGATCTGAACCTTCTCCGCAGCTTCTTTGATCTTCCTGGGGGAAAAGCAAACGGAGGAGAACCAGAAAGCTCTGTGGCTAAGACGTCTCACATCTGGTTTCAGCTCCGAAAAATGTACTTCCACCCCCCTCCCAGAATCGCTGATGTTAAACAAACAAAACCCCGGTGATTTTCCTGGATTTCAGGGCTTGGATAACTTACAAGGAGCTTTCACTGCGAATTCCAGGTTTGCGCTCGCCCCAATCCCGACTGCAAGCAACGCACCTCGCTTGGCTGCCAGGAAGGTGCCTCCGAATGGCAAAACCACCGCGGCAGCCGTGGGCCGGGCAGCGGGCACTGGGAGGGCTGCTGGGCAGGGGCATGAGTGCAGGGGGAGCGGAGGAGCTGCTGCTGCCACAGGAGCCTCTCCTGGGTGCCTCGGACAGGTGCCGCAGCAGCACCCCCGAGGCAGAGCTGTCGCCCCCCGCCTCCTGCTCCCACCAGCTCCGTTTCCATGCCCCGGAGCGATGCGGTGCCGAGGCCGTGCCGCGATTTCCAGCAGGACGAACCTGGTTTGAATCTGCCCTGGCCCTTCTATTCTTAGGTTTCCATCCCGCGTTGCCGTCTGCGTTATTTATGCTCCCCCCCCCCTTTTTTTTAAGAGCGTCTGGAATTGTTTAAGACGTGTCCAATTGTATTAAAATGCCTTC
>NC_048896.1:1970040-1980422 GCF_011077185.1 Oxyura jamaicensis
GCTTCCCTTCCCTTCCCTTCCCTTCCCTTCCCTTCCCTTCCCTTCCCTCCCTCAGGTGTCACCTCGCTCAGAATTTCACCCTAACGCCCTCGGACACAGCTCAGGTGTTGCCGTTCGATGCATTTTGAGCCATTTACTCAACAAAAAGCAGCATTCCCCTTCTCGGGGCCCTGCCGCAGGCTGCCCTCCCCATGTCGCTGCGGGGGGCACAGCAGGAGCCGCCCCCCACCCGTGCCCCTCTCCTCTCCCCAGCCCGGGGCTGGTTTGGGGAGCCGGGGAGGCTCCGGGGAGGCTCCTGCAGCGTCCCCGAGCCCGAGGGCTGTTCTGGGCTCCCACAGCATCCCCGAGCCCGAGGGCTGTTCTGGGCTCCTGCAGCATCCCCGAGCCCGAGGGCTGTTCGGGGCTCCCCGGAGCCCGGCCACGGGAATCAGGTTTCAGAGCCGGGGCTCCTGCGCCAGCTGCACGGAGGAGGAACATCACCACTGGGACAATTAGGAAGAGGAGCCATCCGTTTCTATTCAGGGGATCCAATTTGCTTTCCGCCTCATCAGATGAACGCCACTGTAACTCCATTAACTGCCGGGGAGTTGCTCTTTGGCTGAAAATCAGAGCCATCAGGTCTCCTGCCTTCGTGCAGCCCCTTCAGCCAGAGGAGCAGGGGTGGCCATAGGAGGTACCTACAAAAGATCTCCTAGTGCATGGCTCGGGGAGAGTTGGTTAGTTTTCCTTCCCTCCCATTTTAAACCCGCCGTTTACCCCTTGTTTCCCCAAACACCTCGTTGTGATGCTCATTTTCCACTTGTTCGTGGGAGCCGTGCCTCTTCTCCCCCGCTGCCCCCGGCGTGGCTCCAGCACCTTGCTCCCATGGGCACGGGGAAGAACCCGCGGGGGCTTCCTCTCACTGCAGACCTCACAGGCCAGTGGGCAGCGGTGTTTTCCTAAGCCTCCCATCGAGCTGTTAACAAGGCCAACCCTTCCCCAGGCCCTGCTGCAGATCCGTAAGAGGGAGCGCTGCTGCGGGGAACGGGGTCGCGGTGCCTCCTGGCGAACCGCGCAGGCTGCTGAAGTGAGCCTGCACCCAAAGCAGCACCGTGAGCCCCCTGCCTGGCAAGGACAAGGCAGAAATCACAGCGAAGAGCCCTGCCTTGTCCGACTGCTGCTGAACCAAGTCCGGAGGATGAACACCCCCATCAGGTGGGGCTGCGGCGTTAACGCCATCCCTCCTGAGCTTGACCGCGCGGGGCTCGCTGCTCCCATCCCCTGGCTGGACAAACCCCACCGGGCGGACGTGAGGAGCTGGACCGGCCTCCTACCACTGCAGGTCGTTGCCAGCCTCCCCTGAAACCTCCTCCCCTCCCTCAAGAGCCATCGTGCCACTTCCAAGCCATCACTACCTTATGGTCACAAACCCGTTTGCCACATCCATCCTTAGGTCTCTAGTTGTATAATTAATAATGATAATCAAACTCTCGTAGACAATTTGGCGTGCCCGGCAGTTCTGTGCACCTGGGGAGCTGCCGTGGAGCTCTCTGCTGCGGTGTCCTGCCTGCAGGCCCAGCAGATGAGGACTTGGCAGAGGGCAGGCAAAGCTTTTGGTCCTGCAGCTCACCCAAGCTCCCCAGTGCTCAGCCAAGTTACGGATCTGAGCAGCGAGGTCTGTCTGAATCTTAAGCAATTTGCTGTACTTATTTGAAAGAGGAATCTGATTGCAACAATAGTTATAGAATTAAGAACAACTCTCGCCCTGGCACTGGCGTGGGGAGAAATAAACAAAACCAAACGCTGAATTGTATGGTTCTGGGGAACAGCCCCCGTTGAAACGGAGACACGGCGGGACACACAGGGTGACCTC
Source organism: Oxyura jamaicensis (assembly GCF_011077185.1). Taxonomy (NCBI): domain Eukaryota; kingdom Metazoa; phylum Chordata; class Aves; order Anseriformes; family Anatidae; genus Oxyura; species Oxyura jamaicensis. The sequence continues at coordinate 1,971,893 of NC_048896.1, forward strand.
GCTTCGTGCAGACGGGCTGTTCACTTTGGCACACGGACCAGCCCTTTGCTCAGAAGAAAATACCGACCGTATTCATTCTGTCTGCCATTATTTAAATAACAATGCCAGAGACATTGAGAACTGGGGGATAGAACTGACATGGTTCAGCGTTACCGAGGTTTGCAGCTCACCTCCCTCGCGGTCCCCGATTTGCTGTTTTACGCCCTCTTAGAGAAACCATTTGGAGAGGGGGGATTATTGCAGTTACAGAACACAGTATTCCAGTGTAATTTTGTCCCTAAGGCAGTGCAGGTCCTTCGGGATTTCAGCCACCTTCAAGCAGCATTTGGTCAGACCCTAAGATTTGGTCAGACCACGTCCAGGACACACACGGGAGCTCCCAGCACCACAACCAGCACGCATGAAGCACCACCTAGCAGGCAGCGCCCCGGGGTACTGGCCAGGGGACACACATTCGATAAAACACATCGCACCGGGGCGCCGAGTCAGATTTTGGGTGTGAGATGAAACGTGCGGGCTCCTGGAATTTCCCATTTCTGAGCTGCAAAGCAGCCGTATGCAAAGCACAGGGTCTCTGCACTGCAGCCATTTTCCTTCCTGTTAAATACACGATGCAGTTGGTCATCAGCGTGAAGAGACTTCATGTAAAAGGCAGCTTCGAGAGGAAAATTTGAAGTGTCCTTGAAAAACTTGCAGAGAATAGCTGCAGCAACCAAAATAAGACCAGGTAAAACCCGAACTCGAGCCCATTTGCGCTGCCCGGTCCAGCCGCCAAGTCCCAGAGCAAGCCTGCGCCAGCGGGAACCACTTTGTGCACACCCATCACCGGGCTAGGGGGAGCTAACCGAGTCCCAGTGAGACACTTTTAAGGAAGAGAACCACGAACAACAGTTACGTAAGTATGCACTTGAACAAGTGCTACGAGCGTTGCAACGCGGTAGCCCAAAACTGTTTTGTACTACGAAGGTTGGCTGTCTGCACAGCAGCCCCTGCTTTCTGCTCTGTTTCTGGGAGGTAGGAACCCATTAAAATCCCCATCAGCAGGCACGGGGACGTAAAGGAGACACCACCCTTCGGAATTTATAGCATCGACAGAGCTTAAGGCACACGGGACACCAGCAGGATCTCGTTTTCTTGAGGATGCAACGGTTTACAAGGCAAGCCTTCACCTGGAGCTCCCAAGGGGCGTAAGGCAGCGTGCTCCAAATGAGGTCACCTATTCCCATCTCAGCTGCTGGGAGGCCGCCCCGTAAAGTCGTTCCTGTTTACACCACTGCAGACAGGGGCGCAAGCACCGAGCGCTTTTAGCTGCAGAGGTTCCTTCAGCCTCGGGTCCTGTCCTCCTGCACCTCTTCGGGAGTCGGGTAGCTTTCCAGCAGCACAAGCAACAAACCACAATCAGCTTTTGAGGAGTCTTTTTTATTAAGATAAATCCAGCAAAATTCCTAACAGTGGGTACATACAACCGACCTGCCCTTTTAAAAGAAATGTTTGTATTTCATTTAAAAACATGATTACACTTTTATTTATTTATTTTTTTTTTCAAAACTGACAAAATAAAATTACATTTGGGAAACAACAGATTTCCAGCTCTTAGGTTTTTCATGAAAATAGCTCACCTTCTTTATAAAAGCAACCCACAGAACCACTGGAATGTTTAACACAGTTATTTGTTTTGAGACCTCCCCACTTTAAGAAACCATACAACACATACAAGGGTAAAATTAAAATCTGAAGTCTGTAAGCATGACTTACACAAAAAGGGACACACTGACAGAAGTCAAAAGCTACCACCACTTATTCTTTCCATGTACCATACAAACTATTACAATCACAAAATTTAAAAACAATGATTTTTTTTTGTTTTGCTTTGTTTGTTAGGGATTTAATTCCCAAGTAACCGAGATGAAGATGTTCCATAATTAAATTCATGCTAAAAAAACCTGCATTTATAAAATAGTTGATAAAAATATTCCTCTCTGTTAACAATACAGCATGGAGGTACGGATACCAAATGATGGAGATATAGGGCAGGGTTAACATTACTCGGACTTGGCTTCCTTATCATCAGATGCTTCAGCAGCTGGTGCCTATAAAAGTGTTTGGGAAGAATAAAAATATTATTTGTAATGCTAATCGGATTCCGTTCTAACAAGCATCAAAGAGAGACTAGTTTGTTAGTACACACACGGACAACACTTCGTGTAGATAGACAAGAATGCACGGCTACCACCGAAAATACCAACACCACTCCACGGTGGCTGATAATTCTAAAAATTAAAACGCAGAAGGGCATTATTTGGTGATTGAACTAATATCGGAGCGTTAAGTGAATCCAAAGAGGCAGAAGTTTGACCATACTTATGAAAAAGGACGGATAAGGATCGGTCATACGCTAGGGAAAGGTCACGTCCTCACCTCCGTAAGTCACAAGGAAGCGTAAGAATTACACGTAAAAGCACAATGCTTGTCCAAACTCCAGGGAAGGTGGCTCTCCCCTGTTTTCTATCAAAACGTCTGCTCTTAGTCAACAGATTAAAATTGCAAAGCTCCTATCAGAGATCTTTTGAAGTACAACACCCCACGTTAATTGTGAGCAGAGAAGACTGTGAATTAGTTTTAGGAACGGAAGACTGAACAACCCATCGACTGCACAGCGATACTCAACAGACACACCAAGAGATCACTGCAAATCGAAAGCGACAGAGTACACCACAGGCTATTCCACGCCTACAGGTGGCAAATGTTGCACTTCTACTATCAGCATGAAAATTTCTAGGAAAAAGCCATCGGGAGCCGACTGAAGCTTGCAGCTAGTCCTAGCAAACGGCAGCTTAGGGAAGTAGCTGAGACAGTAAGAACCTGTAAGAAAGAGGCTTGCAGCTCAAGAGACAAGACCACGTTTGCCTTGCAGAACTCTTGTTGAATTGTTCTGATGCGAAGAATTGTTTTAAAGAATTGTGTAAAACTTAAAACCAGATTTCTGGCACAGTACCAACCCGTGCTGAGCAGAAGAGGCAATCCAGCAGTCCAGAGAGGATAGGCAAAGGCAGCTCAGGGTTGGATCGCAATCCTTCTGAGCTCTATTGTTCCCCAACCATTCTGCATTGCTCTTGTGCCAACACAGAGAGGGACACTAGGGTAGCACAGACCACCTGTGGAAGGGCTCTGCCACAGAGCAGGACTGAGTTGGAAGGAGAACGCTATTCTTTCAGGCTCTCCCCGGGAGTCGCCCCGTGCAGACACTGCAGCTGGTCTGTCTTAACAGGACGGCAGTGAACCACCACCTTCCGACAGGGAGGCCCCAATCATTAGATCCTGCAGACGTATTAGCAATACGTCTGTGTTTATTCCCACGTTTACTGTAGCTAAGGTACCTCGTTAGTTTTGGTATCTCCATTTTCAGAGTGGTTTTCTTCTTTAGCATCCTCTTGTTTAGTTTCATCTTTGCCTTTGGCTCCTTTCTTCCCTTTTGTTGCTGCCTTTTTGTCCTCCTTTTTATCATTTGCTGCCTTTTCTTTCTGTTAAGAGAACAGACCACGATATGGTAAATGCCGATTTCCACCCCGGCCGCCTGCGTCCGCACATTCTCAGCTCCAAAGCTGAGATGAAAGTTTCTAGGGAGAAGTGTTTTCCTTCTGCTCTGCCCCGAATGCGCTACTGGGAAACGCGCAGTACACAAGCAGTGGTGGCTGGGGTTAAAAGAATTCCTACTTTAAATAGGCATTCAATTAAATTAGCTAAAAAATGTTGGAGTTGAACGGGCCTGTATTTCTGCTGCGCTGCTGAAAGGCATACCGAAGAACAAAAAGAACATGTGCAACTGGTGGGAACAGCAGAATACTTCAGATGTGCCATTGAGGCCCGTTTAGAAAGCTGTAACAAAGCTGCAGTCAAAGGACTTTCCCCCTTGCCTGCCTGAAAAACTCTTTGCTCTAACAAACGGTCTGTGTGATGCCCAAGTTGGGGGCCCAACAGCATCACTTCGCGAGCAACGAGAACCTCGCAGTTATTGATTAACCGCAGCTTCTCGTCGGGATGATCAGGCTAAATCAAAACAAAATTTGATGCTGCAGCTTCTGCAGTAGCAGCTTCCTACACAGCCAGGTCAGAGCCTGACCCCAGTCCGGTAACAAGGGAAACTCCACGAGTTTCCCCTCCAAGGGCCTGCCTCTGGCTGCCAGTAACCGCGCTGAGCAAAGCAGCTGAGCTTGGTTAACGCAGCTCCAGCAACGGAACAGTAACTGTCTGCAAAACGACTACCTGAAGCAAAGACCAAGAGATAATTATCGAATATACACGTTTATCTGCTCAGCAGATGGGCTTGTCTTGGTGGCTCTACGTTCCAAGAAGCATGCTTGCTAATTTCAGCCCCTACCTCACCGGTGCACGGAATTAATTCGCATTCAAAATGAGTTTGCTAAGGGCAAATACAGACACGGCAAGGGGCAAAGTCACCTGGTTATTCAGTAATGCTGATGATTAAAAACTCACCAAAATTAACACCGAGTCGTGCAACAACGCGCAAGGCTTAGGCAGGAGGCTCGCAGCACCACGTGGGGCTGGGGCTTTCTCCTCTCCAGCCTCCCACTCCCCGGTCAGACCTCCCCGAGGGACTCAGCCCGCCTGGGACACGCTACAGTGGTGTCAGCAGTCCCTTTCCCTGCTCTCCCGTACTTTCAAGAGAGACGCAGTGCCTCTTTCTGAGAGTGAAGGGAGAGCGTCACCAAACAGAGGGGGAAGGAGCCGCCTGCCTCCTCTCTTTCCCTGACCTTCCTCCGAAGCACACGGAAGCAGCTCCTCTAGCAGCACCACCACCTCCAGACCCATGAGCACAGGTCTATTGGCTACTTGCTCTCCCAACATAAGCTGTGAAGGAGTTTTAAAGGCTTGGGGTTGTTTGAAGTAGGGTATCTTTTCCCTCACCCATTGAAGAAAACACTGCTTTTCTACCCTTCTGTTGGTAAAGCTTCTCTCTTAAGACTTGAGAAGAACCCTCAGAAACTGGCTTCCACGGCAGGGCTCTGCACCAAGACAGAGCGCCTCGCAGAATGCAGCTGGGACTGAGGATCCTGGGATCCTGCACAGTTCCTGTTACGCGCCCTTTTGCATAGTATTGATCCCATGTCAGCTAACTTCAGAGAGCCAAAAATGCACCTCAAACACCCCAGCCTCAAAGGCAAGAAGCCCAGCTCCTTCCCACCCTGCCGTCCCGCTGCGTGGGGGACAACTCCCGGCAGACCAGGACCTTCAAGGAGCTTTAAGTCCTTAAAGATCAAAAGCTTATTTTTGCTATTTTAAAACTCCGTTACTTTTCTCTGCATAAATCTGTAGATGCTTCCTTTAAAATATAAAAAAGCAAACTTGAAAACCAACAGCCTGCACCCGAGGCAACTGCACCGAGCCCCGCGTGGGCGGCCGGCAGAGGCTGAAGGCAGCGCGTGGGGAGCCGGCGGCCAGCTCTGTGCCCCGGGGGCTGCAGGACAAGCCCCAGCAGCAGGCTCTCCTCCAGGGGAGCGGCCACTAGAGGGAGACCCGCTCCCAGCGCGCCAGCGGCTCCGCCACAAGGATGCCGAGCTGCGGGGCTCCAGCTGCGGGGCTCCTCGCTTCCCCGCCGCTCCGCAATGGGAGCTGGAGACGGGGCTGCGCGGCCAGATGTGAGAAGCTTGCTCTGGATGCCGCCGCTGCGATTACAGAGCTGCGATGGGGGTCCCAGAACAACACGTGGGGTTCTCTCTTCGTGTCTCGTGCCATCTTTGCTGCTCCCTCCCCAGAGCTCAACGTGGAGGCAGTTTCCATCCTCCGAAGGCCCTGGCGCCACGTGCAGCTGCGAGGCCTTTTACGTGCACGCACACCAACGGGCTCCGGGTTTGCAGCCCCTCGTCCCCTCCTGGAACTAAACCAACTCGCACCCCTGCTTTGCCCACGCAACATTCCAAAACCGCGAGGGAAAACGTACGATGGAAGCAGGGTAAAAGGAAGTTTGTTTCCTTTCCCAGTAGCAAATGGAGTATTTAGATAGATGAAAATCCAAACCACCAGAACCCACCGCAAACTGTGACCACTGGGAATGTTTGTGTCGGGAAGGGAGTACAGGGAAACACCTCACGGCGTGCAGGACTGCCCCCCTCATGTCTCAAACTGTTGCTCCTAAGCACAAAGGAACTTTAAACAGTTTTTTTGTTTAACTCTCCTGTCAGACCTGCCAATATTTTTGACACTTCCAAAAATATCCAGCTCAAGGGAGCGAGCGTGCAGAGCTTTATCTCCAGCGATTACAATTCGATGAACGGGTAACTAACTGAAAGAAGGGCCTTCGAAAGAAAACAGGCTAAGAAACTGTAAGCATGACTTTCCGTGCCTTCTTTAACTGAATCTCGGACCTCTGTTCAAAGCATCGTCTTCCCAGCAATGTGTTGTATGAAACTACAGAGGGGCCTTGCAAGGCAGGCAGGAAAACCTCCCACAGCTGATCTAAGATCCGGTCGGTGTCGGTAGGAGTTGGGTACCATTATCTTTACATCTCTCTCATTGCTTTAACTCACATAATCCGATCTCGAATCTTTAAAGGAAACTATGAAAACCCAGCACGATCAGCTGTGGACTTTTCTCCCCTGTGAACACCTTGAAAAAGAGAAGTGTAAAGTCAGTTCATCTGCAGCACTTACCTTGGGTGCTGCCTTTTTGGGCTTTGGCTCCGGTTTAGGCGGAGCAGGTTTCTGTACAAAACACATGCAAGAAACACAGAGTCAGAAGAACCCCATAAATGTTTTAGCACGACATCGGTAACTTTTGAAAACTCTTCCAAATATGTTGAGCTGACAGCCTCAGCCAGTGGTAGTAAGGAGGCAAGGTCAGGGACAGATCAGTCTGTTTTGTTGTCCAAACCCACATTTCCTCATGTATGTTACAGGGGCTATGGCACAGATGCTGGCTAGGAGTAACTGGATCACTGCTCGGTCTGAGAGTTGTCTGCTGTGAGGGCAAGTATCTGCCAAAAACGAAACGTATTAACATCTGGCCGTAACTGTATAAATGAACACACATCTTAGCTTTCACTAAATCAAGTACTTTCTTTTTTAAATAGCAACCGTTATCCCCATGGCATTCCCAAGACAGCTTCAAAAGGGTTGGGTGCACCAACAGCCTGCAGAAAAGGATGCCAAGGGCCTCTGCAAGTCTGTGAGCGACTCTGGGCTGAATCCTACCGCGTGACAGATTTACACCCTCCAGGTCTCAGTTTACCCAACAGTTGAGCCGTCAAAATCAATGGGAAAATTGCAAGAGTAAGGAAAGCACAGGTGATTTATACAGCTACGAGCAGCTAGCTGTAAGGAGAAGGCCCACGGAGAACCAATGTATCGTCAGATCAACACTCCTCGACTCCGGGTACCTAACTCATGCGTCCAGACTGCACGCTCACTAACACGGAGGAGTGAGATGCCTTGTGTAACTCATACAAGGTGTCTGAAGGTAAGCCCGTAGCGTGTTGGCGCTCAAGACTTGGAAACACAAAGTAGAAATTTCTCTCTTGCGTACTGCAATACTCTAACCAGGCCTCTCACAGTACCAGTGCAAACAAGGCAGTTCCTCTGTAACTGTCCCCCAGAACTTAACACGTCATGAAATGCAATATTACGAGAGTAAATAAAGATACTTACAGCGGATAGTCTAGCCGACCTTCTCTTTGGCTGCGTAAAGAAAGATGTGTCACTGAGGTTCAGAGCACAGAACACCACAACAGTATCCCAGCCTAACCCGGAGCACAGACCACGCCACGAAGCCCCTACAGATTCCAGATTTATGAAATTACAGCCACGGTGGCGAGGACTTCCCAAAAGCGCGGCTATGTTCAATATTCTCACTCTGTGCAGCCGCCCTTTACCCGTTGAGGTGCTAAATGATGAGCTCTCCCTCCTTGCCCAGACGGTGCCGTTACGGCCCGGCCACCCCAGGGCTGCGGGGCCAGGGAGGGCACGGTGCCTCCGGACCGGGGGGCTGTGGGAGGGCGACTGGGACGCCCTGGGGATGGGAGGCCCAATGGGTGGAGGCCCAGAGGACGGAGGGCTGAGCAGCTGGGAGGCCCAGCCATGCTTCTAACGGGTTCCCCCGGTGAGAGGCCGCCGGGCAGGGCAGGGCCGGCCTCCAGCTGGGCAGCGCCAGGCTCAGCCCAGGGACCCGGCCCCACAGCCCGGCGTGGCTGCGGCCGTGGGGGAGCCTGGGGGCTCCGTCACTTCTGCGGGACGCCCTGGGAGCAGCGGGGCTGAAGAAGCGGGTCCTACCTCCTCCTTCGCCTCGCCTTCAGCTGGAGCCTGCAAGGGAAGCGAGAGAGGGGGGTGAGGGCCGGGTGGGGGCTTGGGGGTCCCCACGGCGAGGGGGCGGGGGCGGCGGGCAGCGCCTGCCTACAACTCCCGGCATGCCTCGGGGGGCCGCCGACGCGACGTCACGGCGCCGCGGCGTGCCGCGTTTGAAAAGTTCCCGCCAAATTACCTGCCACGGCAAGGTCGGGGCCGGCCGCGCGCAAGGACAA
>NC_048896.1:1980822-2063813 GCF_011077185.1 Oxyura jamaicensis
CACGCACACCCCGCCCGCCCGCCTCGGGCCCGCCGCCGCCTGAGGGGCCAGCCCAGGGAGCCGCCGCCGCCTTTGTCCGCGCAGCCCCGGCCTCACGCGGCCCCTCTCCCTCAGGGGGCTCCTGAGGGAAAGACGAAGGCGCCGGCAGCGCTCCCCGGGCCGGCCCCGGGGGTCGCGGCGCTGCCGTGTGCTCGGCCTGAAGCGTGTGAGGGGGTTTTTGGAGCTGGGCCTCCGAGTTCCGTAGGCCCTGTGGTGAAGTCCCGTGCTTCTGCGGCGCTGGGCTTCTGCGTTTGCCCTTGCTTCCATCCGAACACTTCCCATCAGGGTTTCTGACAGCTATATTACCAGTTCCCTCAGTGAAAACACAGGGCACGTACTGAAAGCACCTATAGGAGTGAAAACGGCATCAAAGACTTGAAGCAGGAGCTGCTGTTTGAGGCATGACCTTACTCCTGGCAGTAGCCAGCTGAACTTCTTTCTGAAAACCTGTTGAACCTCTTTGGAAAAAAACAGATTCTGCAATCCAAGATCGCCTGTTTCAGCACTTATCTGTCCTTACCACGACAAAGTTTTCCCCAGCATCTGAACTGGTGGTGAATTAGATAAAGTTTCTTTGCCCAGTGCCAAGCACACGTACAAAACAGACAATCTGCATCAACTTACATTAACATTTTAGATACTTTATCATTTCACGTAAAATTATCATGTCCTTTGTTTAAACTTATTTTTTCTACGCTAAGCAAATTCTCCTAGGTTTCATGATCTCATAATTCGCACTTTCTAAACCTTTTATCATTCTTTGTCTGCTCCGGACTCTTCAACCTTGGCTTTTCCTTACGTTTATACCCAATAATCAGGTTAATTAGGCAAGCTGTCTCAGTGTGGCGTTTGCCAACTTTGCGATAGCATCTCAATGTTGGTTCAGATTCTTTTTCTGATCCCCTGTAATCCCCAGATCACACCCAGCGATGCTGCTATCTGAAAAGCTGATCCCCCTATTCTTTACAAATTCATAGTGGCTTTCTGATTTGTCACTTTTAAAATCACCTTGTTCTCAGGGTGCCTCCCTGTCCAGAGTTTTTCTCCGTGGACCTTGGAGTTACGCTGAACAGATTTCTGTTCAAGTTCACCTTTCCTCTCCCTCCAGTCAACGGAGAGCCCTCAAACTCCACGACTTTTTTGTAGATACACACCAATTAATCAAAAACTTATTTGGCTGGCCTCCTAAACACTCTGGAGTGCATTTTCCAGACACTGCCAGCCTCAGTGTAACCACAAAACCAAATCCAATTTAGTATTCTTTCCTGCTGCTCTATGTTGCTGTCACCTTCCTAAAACGGTTGGCTTTGGTACCAGGTTACAGGTCGCTTGAAGGCTGAAGCAAGTGGAGAGTTTTTTGGTTGTGTGGGGTTTTGGGTCTTTTTTTTTTTTTTTTTTTGGTGCCTTCCTCTTCTGTCAGCAACAAACAAGGTTTTCTTTTGTTTTGCTCCTATTTTCAGTGTGTATATATAGAGCAGGTTCCTATATCCTTCTCTGTTCCTTCGTCACTGTAACTAATTTTGGACCTTTGCCTCTCTTTTCGTTCCTCCATGCCTGTGCTATTCCATGACAGCAGTTCTGAATTGTGTGCTTTTTGCCACTGTTTGCACAATTTAGGAAGACTGCGGATTTATCTCTAGAGCTGCCATTAGGGCTCCATTATACTCTTGTTCACCTTTCAGTTGGTTTTTAATACACCTCCTATCTGCCTTCCACGTGAGGATGGTTTGCTGTTCGATTGACATGTTTCTTTCAGTAACTGCTCGCTCTCTCCTTTCCAACCATGCCAACTTTGTATTTTCAGCCATTCTCTTTTATTAATCAAGATTTTAAGTAGTGTTTCCACTAGTTTTCTCCATCCTCTGAGCTAAAAATTGTCTAAGACACATTTCACAAGCCCTTGGTCTTCTTCAAAGCATCCGTGTCCAATAACAGAAGTTCTCCATTGCTAACAAGATTTATGCTTCAGTTGCTTTGTGTCAGTTGCCTGGAAAAGTCTCACCTGGCTCCCTGTAGCTATTATTTCGTTCTTTCCATATTTTGTGGAAAGTCTTTGTACAATTGTGGAAGAGGAGCAGGAACTCATTGAAGGGTCTGTCAGCCTTTTCTCCCGAGGAGAACAACTTGCGTGACTGCAGTGTGGTTGAAAGCTCGGGTCAAAATGGGCACTGGGAAGTAAGCACGGATACAAAATTCACTAGGAATTTTGCATTACAGGTGCTTTGCCTTCTTTTCCACCTTTGTGTTTTTACAAATAGTAAACTACAAATCAGCAGTTAGAAGGCCGCTTCCCTCTCAACAGATAGGATAAACTGTGGCAAGATGTTGTGACACTGAGGGTGTAGATGGCTGTTATTGTGCAGACCTATACAAAATTACAGAGCCGGCTATACCTACGGATGCTGTAAACACCCTTCCTTCAGGCCAAGTGGAAGGAGTAATTAAATGTTCCTTTATGTAACTGGAAAGAATAGGAAATCACCTGTCAAATAAATGGGCCATGGCTGGCTGAATTCTCTTCCCAGTCGCAGCAGTAGCTGTATGTTTAGCTGTCATCATCACTAAGCAGCAGGTGGGAGAAGCGTTCGCGTGCACGGGCACGCACAGAGGACCTTTAGTCTTTGCTGGTCACCTTCCTACAGCAGGCCGTGGTTCCACGGGCGTTAACGCAGCAGCACAGATCTGAACCAGACAGGGAACAGGCTCCCTGGCCTGAATCCCAGCACACAGCACGGAGCTTACATTGGCTCTAAGACTGTATAGTAGCTTTATGTTGGCTGTGGGAAGACAAAAAGGAGTTGATAAGACACGTCAGAAGGCCATGAAGCGATACAGCTAACCTGGCATACAGATCGCCAGGACAAAATCAGCCAGTGAAACCCTTCTGACAAATTAGATCCAGGAGGGTAATTTCTGCTGGATCGTTGATTTGTACCATGTGACCCCTTTCTGGCATTTTGGTTAAAACCGGTAGTTTTGATTCGATACAAAAAGGCCTGAGCCTGAATTTATGTTATATCACTGGTCTATGTCGAGTAAATCTAAGCAACAAACCAGAAATGAATCTGCTGCTGCTTCCATGAGAAAACTTCAAGCTACAATTTGAATTCTGCAGAGCTATTTGAACCAGGCTGTTGACTCACAGAGGTAAAAACATTCCATCTGCAAACAGAAACATACCATGCCTGTGTCAAAACAAAACTAACCAACACTGCCAGCGCCCTGAACAAGCAGTCAGCTGCCCACACTAAACTTCTAGAGCGGTGCTCGAATGCTGACTAATTTTTAGAGTTTGTAATTTTGGGAAATTACAGACAACCGAAGTGCAAGAAAATAGTTTCAGACTGAAACCATCACAGCTCGGCCCAGTTTTTGCCCCTTGATCTTTGCAACATCAGGCAACCAACTTCGATGCCACCGTGGTGTGACTGCTGTTTGTTGTGTTTATTAATCAGTCATCTCGGGGACCTGCATCTCTCCAACATCCTCCAAGGTGCTGCTGACCAAGTCGTGAAAGTTTTCAGAACGTGTTCTGGTTCACAATATCTCATGCAGATTTCCCAGCTGTTGCCCAAGGCAGGAATTTCCTGCAGAGAGGAGGAGAGCCTCTTGCTGATACCAGAGGAGATCTCTAATGCTTGATAAATGTATTCCTAGATCGTGTTCTTGCACTGATGCAGGTTAAGATATTTCTGAACAAAGGCAAAATACCCCCAGCATTGCTCCTGGTTGCTTGACTTCCAGCCTTCCCCCGACAGGCGGTTAGATAGATGTTGTTTTGTCACTCCTTTGAGCTCAAGGCATGCCCGTTTTGAATGGCAGGAGATTCATTCCCACCACGGGATCTCGGAAGCCTTGCAGCTCTCTTGGTCATGCCCTTCCGACCTGAGGCATTTTATTGCGATTCATCGGCGCGTACCGGAGGTACAGTGATTATGCCATTCTGCAGCACCACCAGCTCCGGAACCAGAAAGGTGGATGAGAAGCAGCTGCACAGCAAGGCCGCCTTGATGGCCCGCATGAAGTCTGCCCTGACAGATTCTGTTACACCAGGAGCGAGCGTGACATAGGCTCTGGACACGAAACTCTCAGCCTCCTTCATTTAACCATCAAACAACCCCATCATCAGGAATTCAGAGGCAGGGGAAATTGGGATTCTCTCTGTGCTCGCAGTTATGGCACATATGGCAAGGAGTCGATGTTAATCCGCGCTCTTCTGTGGCAAAATATCACAGAACACATTTTCATCTTGCGTACCTGGCACTTAAAGTGTCTGCTGGCCTTACCATATGTAACTTTTGGGATGAGTGGATTATTGAGCTACAGAAGGTGTTTGTGCTTGGTTAATTTTATTGTTTGTCCTGGGTAATCTTATGGTTTGTCCTGGGTAAAAATTGACTTGTGTGTCAAATTCGATATTGATTTCAATGAAACATTTAGTGCTTGTTAATCTGGGAGCGTGAGGGTGTAACTCCGCTGGCTGGTTAGAATTCCCACTGGGTCTATTTGTTCACCTTTACTTCAGGGAAACCTTTTGGCTTAGCTACAGCTTCCCACCTAGTTCTCCACCACAAGCACCAAAGCAAACACAGACTTTTATTCAACATAAACTACAGACAGGAAGAAATCACGATGCACTGCAGTCAGGTAGGCTGCCTGGCAGCAGCAAGTTTGTCTCTTAGTTCCTTCTTTCCTCCAATTTTGGTTCTTTAAAAGAAGATGTAATTTGCAAAAAGCAGTCAAAACTAAGACTACTACTAAAAGGAAGCCAGAAAAAGCACAAAGCAAAAATGAGCAGCGTCATCAGCTGATCGGTTGCCAACACTGTCTTTTATTTGCCTTTTCCTCCGCAGTTCCCCCTGGCGTACGCTGCTGGACAGGTCTGAGGCCTGTGACACTTGATTGCCATTGCAGCAACGATTCTCTCCAAAAATACCAGGGTGCCTGTGAGAAGATGAAGGCAGCTTTGAAGAGTGGCAAGAGTCACGTGGGATTATAAACCTCAACATCTATTTCCTCAGCTAATACAAGAAAAACCATTGCCAAGTTTGGTGACTTCTCAACAGATAAATAAGTGGAAATGTCTGCTACCCTTGCAGCACAGGATCAGCTCCGTCACCAAACTTAACAGCTGTGACAAAGACCAGGGAGGCAGCAAGGGTGGGAAACAACGGCAATGGGAAATTTCCCATGGCTGTATGTAGACCACGTTGCTGTTATGTCTCAGTGTGAATGGTCAGACACCGTTAATGACTTCTTCTAGAGCATCTGCTCAGGAAAACCACAAAAGGAGAAGCAACTCTGGGCTTGGATAAGAACGGAATACACACAGGATCATTCTCTGAAGCTGACCATTGCCTACTCCAGTCATCACTCTGATCAGAGTAACAACGGCCGAAGAAGTCGCTGTTCTTCATTTCAGAAAGGAGAGCATGGTAAAAGTGAGAGGGCTTCCTGGAAAAAAAAAAAGAAAAAAAAAAAAAAAGCTAGAAGAGGTGGCTGAAAAAGACTTCCATGCAACGCGGAGACCACTGAAAGACTTCGCATTGGAAGCTCTGACCAAATGCGCATCATTTGCCTAGAAGGCACGCAGAAGGATCAAACATGGCTGGAAAAATGGGTAAAAAATGAAGCATGGCTAAAAAGCAGGAGCTGAGAGGTTACTGGGAGCGAGAAGGCATCCTTCAGAAACTTTTATTTCTGTTCTAATGAGGAAAATGGAAAGGATCAAAAGGGAAATGTCAGAACAGCTATGTAAAAACCTGAGTTTAACACACAACCTGCAAAAAGACTTGAAAGGCTTTACAGTCTCATCAGGAGCAGAAAGTCTGAGAAACATTGTCTAGAACCAATCTGCTATCAAGGTACACAAGGAATATGTAGAAAATACACAATTGGAGCAGAAACCCAAAACGAGCTTTTTGCATCTGTGTTTATTGTGGAGGAGGCTGGGGAAGTTCCCAGACAGGAACTCACAAGCTTGTCTGAGGATCTGTCTCGCACTGAAAGCATGGTAAGGGTTAGAATAAATCGACAGAGTGAATAATAACAAACTAACCACTGCCAGATGGTCCCCGCTGCACACGCAGAAGTGTGCAAGCTCTCCTTTAAAACTGCTTCCACACACAGCCTGAGGAGGCGGCGATTGCTGCGCAAGTGTTTATGAACAGTTCCTGGGGGGACCCAGCAACTGGGAGGGCTGTGACCAAGTGAGCATGGCGAAGGTTTTCAAAGCCACACCACCTTCAGAGCTTGTTTGTAACAAGCCTTTCCAGCAGCCATTTACATGTCCTGAGCACACGGAGGGCGTTCAGGAGGGAAGGGGGAGGGTGTGAATGGACCTTTTGGCCAAAACAGACTCGATCCTAGGAAACCGCAAGCCCTCTGCAGCTGGGAATGTACGGGCTATCTCCAAGTCTGTAACAATGTAAGCCACCAGCATGGCAGGCATGGTATAGTGATTTGAAGCAATACTTCCTCTTCTTTCAGCTTGCTCTGAACTCCCAGCAAGCAGGAACTGCAGGTTTCTCACTGGACAGGCACAGGGAAGGGAAGATTTAGTGTTCAGAGTACAAAAACATGTTCTGTGCAGTCCATCCCTGAGGCAGGGATGGCCACCAGGCGAGGCTGTTTGACAGACTTCTGGATTGTCTTTTTTTTTGCCTTTCAGGGCAAGCTACGTCCTGTGAATGCCCATTTGGATAAAGTGGCCTAAAACACCATTAAAAGAGTGCATGTTCCTGTTACTCTGAAGTCTGGGTAGCTGTGGTATGTCCTTCCATGTATTTCCCTGAAGTACTTCAGAGTAACTAAGTGCACTTGAAGCAAACAGACAGGGCTGGCCAGAGCTAGGGCTGGCGTGGTCATTTGGAGCTGGTGGGATGGACAGCCAGTCCTGAGTACGAGGAAAATGAGAGACAAAACTCTAAACAGGGCGTTGTGACTGGCCAGCCCCTCCCTGGATGGAGGTCAGCTGAGGGACAGGAGGTGTCAGGGGCAGAAGCAGTGGGAGCTGCTTCTGCAGTGGGAGAAGCCCCACCAGGCTGCTGCTGCTGAGCCCTGGCCCTGCTGCTGCACAGTCATGTCACAGCCTGTGCACACAGCAGCAAAGGCTTTTTTTTCTTCCATGTACAAGATATAGTCTGCCAAAAATATTTGACAGGGCTGTTCAGCATTTGCCTTGGCTAAGGCTTGGCACACCTGCCCACAGCAATTCTGGTTTTGCCCACCTTGGCAGGCGGTGTGGTGCGAGGGGAACGCACCTGTGGGACGGGGGAAGAACTGCTGCAGAGGGCCCCATGGCACTTCACAGCTCCGGAGGGTGATGTGTGCGTACCTGGAGCCAGCCTGGTGTCATCCAAACGTCACCAAACTGAGCGAGGCTGCTCCATGACGCCAGCACGCTAAAGCCCGGCACGTAACGCTGGCAGATTGGCTCCGAACGTGTGCTGCCGGTCCAGGCCCAGCGCAGGCGCTCCACAGGTCCTCAAAATGGAGGGCTCTCGGAGACTGGCTCTGTAGGTGCTGAACTGTCAAAACAATGTCGTGTTATTTAAAACAATGCGCTTTGGCTCTACAAATGCCGAACTATCAGAACAACGCAACATGACTCAAAAAATGCCCCCTTCCCCTCCCTCAGCTCGCCGAGCACCCAGCGGCCGGCTCCAGCCCGAGTCCTGCGCCCTTCCTCGGGGCCCCGCTCGGCCCGGCCGAGGCCTGCTACGGCTGGAGGCCGCGCCAAAGGCCGGCAGGGCCCGCACGGCCCCGTGAGGCCACCGCGGCCCTTCCCGGACCTTCCGCGGCCGCTTCCCCCCGGGAGCCGCCCCGCGGGCCCCGCGCTGCCCGGCCGGGACAGCAGGGGGCGCGCTGCGGCAGCGAGCCGCCTCCCCGCCGCCTCCCCGCGGCCTGTGCCCGGCCTGGCCCCGGCCCGCCGCAGGGACGGCCCGAGGCTGCTGCAGCTGCTCCAGGGGGTTCCCAGCAGCTGGGAATCCGTCTCCCCACCGCGCAGGGATGGGTTTTGTACGGTAAACAGCCCGGCAGACCGAGCAGCAGCGCAAGCTCTGCTCCCTGAGTGGGTGTCGGTTTGTTACTTCCTTCTGGTTCGTGTCACAAAGACACAGCCCTGCTCTTTACAAGGGATTTTAACAGAACTCCATCAGCTCTACCGTTTTTGCAACAAGTAGATAAACTAAAACCAACGTGCTCCACGCGGTGTTTTACTGCCCCGTGCAACTGACTGCAAGCTGTGCCATGCAACGGCACACGAAAACAAGGAACCGCAGCCTTCCCACCTTCCAAAAGGGCAGCAGGACGAGCAGCAGACCACGGCGATACCCCACCCCCTTCCACCAGCCTGCTGGAGCAGGGAGTTTCCACCGGCAATAAATCAGCTGCACGCTGGCGTATGCCAGAGCGCGACATTCCTCCTGTGGAGCAGGGGCAAAGTCAGAGGATGCACTCTGAGTCACGGTTTGCCTTCTGGCTCCAGTTATTGGCAGGCCTGGGAGTCTGGGATGGGAAACGAAGAACAGATTTCTTATTTCCTAGTGAGAGCGCTGAGCTGACGTTTCTGACTGACCACACGTTCCTCCATTTCAGGAGTTCAGACAAATCGAGAGCATCTTCTCCAGCACTATTAACAGCAAAATAAGAGAAGGAAACCTGGCACGTTCTCATGTTACTTGCCAAGTATTTGCAACTGAATTCTGGATTTATTTCTCTCCGTTGTAACAAAGAAGCTGCAGAGCATTTGGAGCACATGTGCTTCCTGACCTTTTGCACACGAGGGATTTTGCAGCTGATTACTGTAATATCTTTCATTGCCAGATTCTACTACATTTGTCTCTTTAAAGGCAGCTTACTTTGCCAGCACTCAGAAGTTCCCATCCTTGTCTGCAGTTTACGAAAAGAGTGAGATCTTTGCTGTTACCTGCAACGTTTTTATCCTACATGCCCAAATGTCTCCTGGATGACCCATCCGTCGGGCATCCTGCCGCACAGCCGAGGCATCGGGAGCACTTCCTCGCGCTCCTGCTTCCCCCCACAGAGCAGGAGGGCTGCCGCTCACTCAGTACTGCTGCTTCATCATACATCAAGTAACCCACCACAAAACTCAACTGTTAAATTTCCCTTTAAGCAAAAGAGACAGGAATAAAAGATGTAACCTGACAAGATGGCCTTGTACAAACACACGCTACAGCAAATGAACAAAAGAATCGGGGAGACAACAATTACTGCTATTGTATACATACTGTTTTGTTGGCTGCACAAGAACCATAGATTTTCCTCTTAGAGGCATAATATCAAATTTAGCCATTTTGTTTGAGGTTTTAGTCTACCTTGAGAAGGATAATTAAACACTTCATAGCTGTTAGTGAAAACAAAAATAATACCATGGATTTTACGTGAGCAGCCTGGGAATAGAAAGCACAGCACTTTTCTGCCAATAGAGTAGGAAATTTACTATTATGAGTCAAGAAAACGTAGTCGTTTCAATAATACCCAATTCATGTATTGCTCTTAATGTAATAAATCTTCTTTCATGAAGATTAAATGCACTTTTGAGAGCAATGGTTATGGCACGCTTATTGCAGGGAGAACAGACAGGGTACAGCTCACTCCTGAAGAATTCCAGCTCTGAGAAGCTGAAGGGGTATTGTGAGGAGGAGAGCTGGCCAGAAAGCAGGCGGTCAGCCTACACAGTGACAGGTAAACACCATGTTCAAATGAACACGTCTATCCAGTTCTCCACCTGTGTTTATTTCATTCTGTCTGATAAGCTTCGGTTTCTGCCTCTGCTGCTCCTTGCTATTTATCAGATTACATCCTGACAGAGAGAATCATGCTTCAGAGGAGATGGGAATTACCAGCGTACTTCTCAAACAGTCGTGAAGGGAGCTGTACAAACACATCTGAAGAAACATTCCTGGAAGAATCTTAATCTCCTGGACTTAGATCTATTTGTTTTTAGAAGCACTCCAGTTATTTCTATTAAATTTTGAAATTTCCTGAACCGGGGAACTTTCATGGTGTACCATCATCCTAAATAAATATTTTGGCTCATTACATTTTCAGAACATGCATAAACCTCATGAGACTCAGATAAGCATCATAAGCAATACCAGAATTAGGGATGTCATCTTCAAAATAGCTCTCTTACTATTGAGAAATTAATAAAAGAAATATGGGCAATATAATTCAATAGACTTTTTTATTCAACAGTCTTTTTTAGCAAATCGTGTTGTGTTTGTTTGGAAAAATCACTTCAGAAATACCTTCCTCTGTTTTGCCAAGAGCAGAAAAAAAAAAACACTTTTCTTTCATCTTAGCTGGTAGCTGGTAACATTTCAGCTTGCTGTGTCTGTTCTAAGTATTTTCCATTTTCTGTGATGTTGCTATCAGAACGTATAATAAAACGTGTAAGGGAGTAGTTGGAGTACGTTTCTGCAGAGGTAAATGGGAGACAGGTGCTGAATATAAATTTCCCTAAATAAAGTGTCACTATGGCTGTAATAATTAACAACTCTTTGAGGTCTCATCAAGCAGTCGTGATTAATAAAAATGATAAAATAGCATGCAGTGAAATTGCAGTACGTTATGGCTCCCAGCTTCCCAGTGGGCCTTTTGCACAGCCCCGGGACCTTGCATTACCCAAGCAGTAATTCCTTCTCCACGGCACAGACAACTCAAAGAGCGGGCGAGAGAAGGGAAGCAGAGGGGCCAGCACAGAAGAGGGCAGACCCAAATGGGACCTGCGATAGCAGTCCTGGTATGTGTTTCTTTGAGGCTTTATTGTGTGGAAGATGCACTACAGTAGTTCTGGGAGGCCACAGGATAGAGCCTTTGAATTGTGCCGAATGCCCAAGCGGTCTGCATTTTGGTATGGGCCAACACTTCACTTGGAGGGTGACTTTCACAATGAAACATATTTAAAAGTCAATTAACTGTTTTTGCACAGTAACTCCTGTCCATCCCACACGTCTCTTCTCATCTCTCCGAGTGACAATCCAACCAGGGCAGCATTTATTGAGCCCATCGGCAGCAGCGATGTGGCTGCTCCAGCCCTGCCTGGGCACCAAGGTGCTGCCTAATGCACTTGCACCGACTGACAGGCAAGAAAGGCAGAATGAAAGGCATCTCCTGCAAGAACGATGGCAAAGGTGCGTTTCTAACATTTAGGTGGAGGCTCCTTAGGGGCCATCACCTAAAACTGGAACTTAACCTCTCCTTGATGTCTGAGCTGTCCCTGTCCTGCCCTTGCTTCTCTTCCCTTTCATTCCCCAAGATGAAGTCTCCGACACCAGCAGCTTCCTACCTCCTCTTCTTTTCGACAGCCTCATCTTTCACTCCTTTGATTGCTTCCAGTGTTAGACCGCATCAGATCTAAGTGTCTGCCTTTGCTTTTAGAGCATCTGGGTGCACAACCCTGTCACCTGCTGCTGCGGGCCTTCCCTGCTCCTTGTGCTGTAGGGTGCTCTGGGAGCCCAATCTTTGTAGAATTGGCTGATTTTTGCTTCTGACTCGACTGAAAATGGGCCTCACGGGGCAGAGGCGGGAGCTTTGTCTGAGACCCCTCACGGTTTGTAAAGGTTTGCTCGCCTTTTTGTGGAAGGTCTGAGGAGCCGCGCAGCACCCGGCGTACCGAGGTGCTCGCACCGCGCGCACTTGGATTTCACCTCCCCTGAGGGAAGGGATCCCTAACGCAGTTTTTCCTTGGAAACCGCCCATTTCAGCTGGGGGGCCGGTGCTCTTCGAGGCTGTTAGCCCCTCGGCCACTGCCCACATACACGGGGCTCTCCCCCACCGCCCCCCGGCCGAGCCCGGCGCCTCAGCGCAGCCCCTTCCCCTGCCCGCCCTCCTCCCCGCACGTCTCGCGTGGTTCGTCGGGAACTCGCCTCGCCCCTTTCTTTCTCTCCCCCCTCCTTTTTTATTTATTTATTTTTTATTTTTTTAAACCATTTTCCCCTCTTCCGGGCTGGCTGGCGGTGACTGCCGCGGCGGCAGCCCAGTGAGAGCGGCGGGGCGAGGCGGGGCGAGGCGCAGCCTCCTCCCTTCCCTTCCCCTCCCTGCCTGCCTCCAGCCCGCCCGGCTCGGCTCGGCTCGGCTCAGCTCGGCTCTCACACACCCACCCACCCTCCCGGCGCCCCCCAGCATGGTTATCAAGGTCTACATCGCCTCCTCCTCCGGCTCCACGGCGGTAAGGGGCGCGCCGGGAAACTTGTGAGGGGCCCTGCGGGGCTGGGAGGGGGGCACGGTGCGGGACCCGCGGCGCGCAGCCCCGGGGGGAGCCGTGCTTGCAGCCGCCGGCCCTGCCGAGCAGCCCCGTTGTGTCCTCCGGGGCTCCTGCCCCGCTGCTGCCGTGTTCCCGAAGTTCACGGCCGAGTTGTGCCGCCCAGCTCGGTGCTGGTGGCTGCTCCGCCGTGTGATGAACCGGGAGCCGGGCTGGGCACCGTGTGGCGGCAGGGCTCGGCCAGAAGGCTGTGTGTGTGTCTGTGTGTGTGTCTGTGTGTGTGTCTGTGTGTGTCTGTGTGTGTGTCCGTGTGTGTGTCTGTGTGTGTCTGTGTGTGTGTGTGTCTGTGTGTGTCTGTGTGTGTCCTTCCAGAGCAAAGCGAACACAAAAAGTGCGAGTCTGCGCCTGGGGCCGGACCCGCCTCAGCGGCAGCGTCCTGAAGATTGCCGGATTTCTGCCAGAAAGATGCTTCGAGCCTAAAATCCAGGGGGGTTTGTCGCATCCAGTGTCGATGTCGAAGAGACTCGCAGGATGCCAAGGAATGCAATTAGGGATTAGAGACTTTTGCTGCACGTAGGTAGGGGCCAAGCCGCCGCTTTCGTGATGCCCGTCCGTGTCAGCCTGCCGGAGGTGCGGGGTCCCAGCTTCCAGAGGCCGGCGACAGCCAGGAGGAGGACAGGCCCCCGCCTCTTGCACTGAGTTCTCCTTCCCTGTTAGCACAGCTGCTGCTCTATGGTCCTCAGCAGCAAAACCAGCCTGCGGTGAGCTGTGCGGCTGGAGGCTGACAGGGGTAAGCCTGTGTTGGGCTCCTCTTGGCAGGGGCTGAGCCCTGCCCTGGGAGAGGAGCAGAAGGATGTCCCTCATCCCTCGGGTGTCCCCGCTCTGCCCCTCTCCCCCTGTCCTTTTTGGTGGCCTCGGTGCTGCTGCTGACACCGACACGCTGATGCCGGTGACGGAAAGCTGGTGATGATCCGATGCCGGTCTTGAAAGTGTCTTGAAATACTGAGTGGCTCATTTATGAGGGGGGTCGAAAGGAATTTCTGCTGGCTTCTTGCAAAATTATCAGTGAGAAGGAAAGAAGCAGTCATTAGCAGACTGAAACGTAATTCTTCCTTTCTAATACAGCTGTTAATAGGTTTCCAGTTGACAGACTCTGTTGCTGTAGATTCTTATCGGTGACCTCCTAATGGCAGTTATTGATTTTGGGTTTGCGTAGCGACGCTAAGCTCCAGGGATACAGCCACTGATCTTGGCTACATTTACCTGGTCTTAAATTAGGCCTTTAATTATTTGCTAAGTGGAATCTGTTCTGTCTGTGCGGATTGTGCGTGTCACGAGGCTCAGTGCCAACATCCCCCTCCCTGCCTTTTAGGGTCCCTCGTGCATCCTTGCCGGTGGAATTTGGATATTAGCATTGGTGTGGTCTGTTTGTATGAAATGTAAGCACAACATCCACACAATCGCCAGTTTTATTACATATGTGTACCCAAGGCCAGGTCCAAAGCGAGCACAGCTGAAGAGATGTCGCGGTAATGAGCAGGACTTGCACGGTTTACTCAGCACACCAAGGGTGTTTCTGTTGGCAGGGCTCGAGCCTGCCTCACCGGGTGGCTGTTTTCTTTCTGCTATAAGAATTTTAATTGATGCTTCAACTTAAAGCAGAACAGAGAGGCACCTCGCTGAAGGGAAAGTTTGAGCGTTCGCCTGTAAGGCGCTTGATGGGAATCAGTCGTTTTCCTGTCCCTTAAAACAAGCTGCTCGTGAGAGAGGCTGTGCCTGGAGGCCAGAGGAGCCTTACCGGGTGCTGAGTGTGAAATAACCCACTTGGGGAATGGAGAATCCTCATCAGTTTGCTGCAGAGGGGTGGAATTGAGTCAAAGTCATTTCCAGCACAGCGACTGAACTGGCAAATACCAGCCTGGCAAGGCGGCTCTCACTCCTGCCACGATGCCTTTGTACCGCCAGCAGCACCCGACGTGGGGTTACTTCGGTTTTTTGAAAGGTGAATTTGCTCGAGTAAAAGCAAACCAGCAATAAGTACAAAAGCGCCTCCTTCCTAGAAAATGACTGCCCAGTTTCTGTAAGCTGGTGAAGCTTTCGTGGGGCTCTGGGAAGCGTTATCTCCCCCCGGAGGGAAGGGCGCTGCGGCTGCTTCACACCTTGCAGCCTCGGGCTGTGAGTCTTGGAGGGTGCCCACATTTTGTGGTCTTTTATTGGCAAAGGAATACTTTGTTCTGCAGGATAATTTTCCATATCACATTGTATAAAATGTTTCCCCGAGGCACCGTTCTCTCTAATGTTTATATTCAGTACCATGTATCTGTGAGGAGAAACTGCTACAGGATGCTCGTGTCTAAGCAAAGGCACCTCCGAGTATGTTTCAAGGGATTTCAGGTGAAGCACGCCGTGCTGTTAATTCCTCCGTGCCTGTGTTGTGTGGCGTCTCCTCAGGGGTGCTTCTGTGCAAAGTGTGACCGAGCTGCCCGCTTTCCAGCGCGAGGAGTTGGTAAGTGCACGGCCTTATCCCTGGTGTGCTTCGCTGGCTGCAAAGCCCGGCGTTTGTGTGCTCATGGGTTGTGCTTTATACTCCGCGTGGTGGAGGTAGAGGTGGCGGTGCGATGTGGTTTGTGGCTGTGCTTCTCGGAGGCAGAGCTAGCTGAATGTACTGAAAGTTTATCGTTAAGATGTTCTAACTGCAGTCCGGGTCCGGCCTGCTGTTTGGATTTCACCCAGGAAATCAGAGCGTCGTGGTTACAGCTCGGTTTGAAGGCTGAATTTGGAAGTCCTGAACCAGCAGATGCCTTTTTTCTTCGCACTTCCTTGGGGTGGACTTTGTGCCGGTGAGCCCCGGGCCAGGGTGAAGCAGCACGGGTGGCTGTAATTACGGCGAGGAGCTGCAGGCACCGGCCGCGGGAGTCCAGGGCCATCCTGGAGCCCCTCTGAGGGACACTCAGCCCACGTGAGCAGCGTTCCTCAGCGCGAGGCCGTGTTGGAGGCCACGAACGTGAAATGGCAGCCGCAAATGGCACGTTCAGGAGCGCCCAAGCGTTGACTCGAGCGGGGACTGCGCAGGCTGTGAGGCTGAATTTGGCTACAGGCTTCCGTTCAAATCCTGTAAGACGCGAAAGGAGGAGAGGCCGGGGAGTAATTGCCACTCCTGCTCCAGGAAGAAGGATGTGGGGACTGAGGAGGCTGAATTGCTCTACTCTGTGATTTACTCCGTTGGCATTTAGGTACTTTGTCCTGTTTGGGGAGGACGTTGCTCCAGCTTCCCTGCAGCACCAGAACTTCCCGAAGGCAGCCGGACTGCTGCTTTCATCGATCCCCTGTGGAAAGGAGCCAGCTGTTTAAATTCTTCTCGGGCTCGTGAGCGTTCATGTGTTGCCAGCAACTGCACCGTTTGCGACCACAGGATTTGAGAGCGCCGGTGCCCTGGTGTGAGCTGCGGCAGCGTGCGGGAAGCCCCCGGGTGTTTGGATGGTGTGCGGCTCTGGATCCGGCCCCCAGCACGTCTCCGGCTCCTGCTGCTTGGGGGTGGCTTGAAGAGGAAAGGAAGTCTGAGTTTATTTTTTTGTTTGCAGAGTCAGGGATGGGAGGGTTTGGGGCTTGGTGTTTCTTTTGTGCTGTTTTCTTGTTTGGGAAAGGGTCTGGGTCTCCTCCCCGCCCACCAGGAAGCACAGAGGAAAGCAGCCTGTGCTCTGCCATGCAAACGTGTGCTAGCCCTGACGCCTACTCTTCTTCTCTCTTCCCCAGAAGCACCTTCTGGTGCTGCCATGGATGTACAGCTGGCAGCGAGTGCTTTGGGCTGGAGCTGAGGCAGAACAGCAGGGCTGTCTGTACCCACCTGCTCTCATCCCTGCTCGTCTTCGACAGCTTGGGGCTCTGTGAGGGCTGGCGAGGCTGCTTCCTCCTGCAGCAGTCCCCAAAAAGTGACAAAAGGAGCCGGCTCTGTGCAAGCAGCCTTGGGGATGTCCAAGGATAACCAAACTTCACCTCTCCCTCTCTCTCTTCAGAACAAGACTTGTTCTGGATTCGAGCTCTCAGGGTAGGAGACACGATACATAACATGAACGCAGCGAGACAGCCGGGGTGCCTTCCATCTGTCTCGTGGCCATCCTTTTTTTGTATCATTGTTCCAAACTCTAGATAAGCCAAATGTTTTTCTTAACATACAGCATTCAGATCCTTAACAGAGCCAAAGGTTAAATTGGCTGCGGTTGTTGCCACTTTTAATGGATCGAAACACAAAACACTCTACCATGCTTAAATACAAGGGTTCCTGGGATGACGCTCCGCAGCTGCAGCTGGAAGGGGTTTTGTTAAGACTGGCTGTGTCTGCAGCCAGCACGGTGTTTATCCCCAGGCAGGGTGTCAGGATTTGTCCCCCTCTGCTGCTGGAGCAGGAAGGGCCGGCCCGGGACGGAGGCTGAGCACCCTCACCTTGCACCGTTTGCTCCAGCCCCGGTGCCCGGCTCCCCCCAGGCGCGTCTGTGCCGCGTCAGGCCCGTGCTCAGCACTGCTGCAGCGTTGGCAGAGCTGAGCAGGGAAGTCCTCTTGTCTCGAGGCATTAAAGTTACGTGCAGAAGATTCCTATGGAATTGGCATGCATGTAACAAGGAGAGGATGCCAAAACCAAGAGTCTCTGCAAGGCTATCATTACCGCTCATTCCTCCCAGAAAAAGAGCGAGTGGGGAAAGAGGAGACAAACAGAACCAGGCGAACATTGAGAGGTATCAGCTGTTCAGGCTCAAGACAGAACTAAAATAGTCTCTCTGTGATAAAGAGAAGGGCTGAGGATGAAGTTTCCTGTCTTAGCAAGAGGGACGGGAGCTCTGCAGTTCGGAGCAGCCCCAGCTCCTGCCCCGAGCACCGGTCTGAAGGGGCTTCGTGTGCCCCACGACGCTCCCACCTGCACAGCAAAGCATGGTGCTAGCTGTTTCTCTGACCCTAGCTGTATTCAGGTTGTGATTCAATGTAAACACCTTTCTCATCAGATAATTCATCAAGCCTGAAATAATTTCAATTGTAACGCTGCTCTTGTTTGTTCCAGAGAGAGCCTCTGTCCAGGAGCACATCCTCTTCAGGGCAGCACGGCAGGAGGCTGTTAAGCCTGAGCTTCAGAAGGTGGGAAGGGGACATTCAGGCCACCAGAAGAGAACGTAAAGAAAGGGTCAACATCAAGCTGCAGCCTGAGGCAAAGCTGATGTGTGGCCGAGGCAGTCTTTGGTTCTGGCTTACAGCCTGTTGTTGGGCTCAGTTTTCCCCGTGAGAAGTGGAGGTGGTGATTTCTGTAATCAGCTATCTGAAGGTTCATTTTATTTGGGCTCCTTTCGCACGCGTGAGTACTGCCGTGCCGTCAATTCTGAAGGCGCTCGAGCGTAACGTTTTAAGTATTACCTGTCAAGGGATTTGCTGTTTGAGGTGCTGTGGCGCCAGGGCAAAGAAAGGAGCCAGAGGCAGCCGGATTTCCAGAGAGCAGCTCAGCTGCTGGGGCAAAAGAGGGAAGGACTTTTTTTTGGCTTACATGATCGATTACGCTCCGGTTATATAAAGCAGGTAACGATCAAGAATTTGCGATGTCTGGCAGCTGGTGCAGCACACAGGTGTCACGAGGGGGATCTCACGGAGGTCTGTGCAGGTCGGTGTAGTCACAGGCAACCCGGAGAGAGACGAGAAAGGTGACGGAGGTGCGGTGTGAGGCTCCGGTGGGAAGAAAGAACCTGTGCAGGGCTTGAAGCTGGTTACAAAATCCCCTATTAGTGGTATGAACAACAGGTGAAATGTCAGGAATTCTTAGGACCGGGGAGAGCAAAGTTAAAGCAGTAGCACTGCATAAATCTGTGGCGGGTCTGTGTCTTTGTTAGGCCAGGACGATCGCCACGAGCAGTGCAACAACGCCAGGAGAGATGCTGGGGAGCGTGAGGTGAGCGCTCTATGAGGACAGCCAAATAAGGTGGAGCTCTGTAGCAGAGAGAGGGCTGAAAAAGCACAAAAAAAAAGATAAAAAACCACGTCCGGCGGGGGAGAACGAAGAGGAAGTGGTTGCTGGTGACTCCTCGCAGCACAGCAGGGGGAGAGCGGGGAGAAGCTGGGTGCCTCCTTTGGCAACGTGCAGCTCGGCAGAGGATGTTGTGTGTGGCAAAAACTGCACAGGTTCAGGAAGCAGCGAGACAAACGAAGGGGGAAAATCTACGAAGGGCTATTAGGGCGATTAAAGATAATGACAACACCTCTGACTCAGAGCTGCGTGTTGTTGAGTCTGGGAGAGGGTAACGCGGGGCAGTCAGCGCTGCGTGCTCAGTCCTTGGTGTGCCTGCGGCTGGTGGAGGCAGGAGGCTGGGGGATCTGACCCAACGAAGCTGTTCTGCGCTTGGACGAAACTGGCTCTGCTCCCAAAATTATGTTAGCAGTTTGTGCTTACAATATGTGAGACTGTGTTGTCTGGGGAAAAAATGTTTGATGGAGAAGAAATGTGTGTATGTTTGGGACTTTTTTGTTTTAAATGTGGTGCTTACTACAAACACCTGCAGTTCTAGCAGTGTTAGAAGGCTTTGGACACACTGGAGTAACTACAAGCTTCCTTCCAAATGTAAGCGGGTTGTGAATCTGTTTTGCATGCAGATGTGGCGATGCGATTAGGATCTTACCTCTGCTTCGCAGGCTCTGAGATGCTTTGAGAGGCTGCAGACATGGGAGGAACTTTTAACTGTATTTGTCCCTTGTATCTTAGAAACCAGGAAGCAAATAGCAGAGGTTTAATCATAATTCTCCTCTTGCTTTCCTTCTGAGCAGCTGCAGTTCGACACCGGGCTGCCAGACGTGTCATAGGAAGCTGTTGGCTCTGCAGTAGCAGCGGGCAGACACCGAAACCTCAACATTTGGGCGCTGAAAGACTTGGCAGAGGGAAGCTTTGTCGTTAGGTCTCCTAGTTAACGTCGTAAGGAAATCCTCCGTGGGCTCCATGTCGGGGCTGGGGTGTTTGGTACGCAGGAAACAGAAGGGTTTGATGCTACAGACAGGTGATTGCTGAACATGGTGGCTTTGCAGCACGAGCAGCAGATGCTGATGTACGTCATGTTTAGGCCTAGACAGTACGGCAGATTTATCAGCACCCCTACAGCCTTAGGTCAAAAGGAATTGGCAAAGCCCAGTGTAAACAGCAAACAGGCAGCCCCCGAGGAAAACAGAAATGGTTTTCACTTAAAGCCACGTTTTTATGAGAGTTGTGGTTTCCGGGCAGGTTTAAACAGCAGATCTGTGTTCACCTCGCGGGATGAACCTTTGGCAGCGGGAGCGTTGCTGGGAGTTTTGCCATGGACTCCAGCGGGGCAAGGTTTTACCGAGGAAATCCTTAATGCTGCTTATTTGAGATCGCTCCTGTGTGCGTGGTGCGAGGCTGCTCGGCCAGAGAGGGCCAGGAACAGGTAACTCAGTAACTCAAAATATGTCCCAAGGCTTTCTCGGGGGACATGGGTGGAAGTGAAGTTGTACTGGAGCTGATTTATGGGTAATAGATGTAGGATTTTTTTTCTCTAGGCAGGAAATACGATATTTATAAGTAAAAAGGAGGCACAAAATAAAAAGGGGCAGGTTTACATCTTGCTGGTTAGCGACCTGATAATCCTGATTAGGAGCTGCAATTCTTTCCCACCCCACAGCACAGATAAGCACGTCTCGTGGTTCTGCTGGCTCACTCCGCGAGACCTTTGGACTCGAGCAATCTTCCTCTAAATTTCTGGTTCCTTTCTCTGCATTAAAGTGTGTCAGGAGGTAGCCGACGGACTCTGCTTCTCCTGCAGGGGACCGAGGTTTGAGTTGCACACGCTGTGAGAAGTTCGAAGGAGGTCCTGAAGGCTCTGCCAAGGGATGCTCGCTGCAGGAATTGACACCTGTACGAGCCGAGGAGCAGCTGGATCCACGGCTGTCTCTTTTGTGGGGCCAGGATTAGCAACGTGGAAGGTGCTAGGACAGCCATCGTGCTGCCGGCAGCCGAGCATGAGGCTGAGCCCGAGGAACACGAGGGGAATGCAGCTCGCTTGGCTGCTAGCCCAGGCCTGGAGAGCTCCATCCTCCAGCACGCAGCAGCTGGGGGACTCGGCCTTTGAAAAAATGAAACGCAGATTGTTTGTCTCAGGGCTCGGTCGTGGTATGCGAATGCTAGCTTGCACGGAGGCAGGAGGAAGCCCGTGGTTTTTGAAAAACAAGAGGAGATGGTAGCAGGGTGATGAGAGAGATCCCAGTGTGATGAGGCTGTGGGGTGGCCCCGGTCGCGGTGTGAGCAGCACCGTGCCCTGCCTGTGGGGTGGGACGGATGGTGGCAGCTCCCCGTGGCTGTGGGATGGAAGAGCTGGGGGGAAGGACCTTACCGTGATGGAAAAACATGCTGTTCCTGGAATTCCTGACCCCAGGATGTCACCCGAGGGGTGCCCTGCAGAGCAAAGCCCCGATGCCAGCCTTCTGGGCCGAGGCAGCAGGGGCTGGGCGTCTGCTCCTGGCGGGCAGAGGGCAGCTCTTGGGAGCTTTCACTTATGGTAGGTGGCTATTTTCAGTTAGAAAAAAAAGGGCTTTATTGTCTTCAAAGAATTTATTTGGTTTAGTATTAGCATAGCAGCCACCCATAAGACTTCTGCTAAATGGTGCCTCTGGTTTGTGAGTTCTTCGAGGGCAGAAAGTGATACAGAAGCACCTGGGTGTAGAGCAGGACCCCTGGCTCACACGGTATTTCTTCTTAAAGCAAGTTTTATTTAAAAGAAATGAATACCTGGCAGTACAGACCCAGCGAAACAGCAATTAATGCTGTAAGCCTTCAGTCTGGTCGGTTAATTTAGTCTGTGTGCTAAAGCGCAGAGGAAACAAACCTTGCTCTTAGTGCAGACCACAGGAGCCCTGCGCGGTGCTCGCCTTTGCCTTTAACTCGTTCGCTGGCCCCAGTCCTGCCTTGGCCAGGCAAAGGAAACCAAAAGTGTTCTTCTACTTGTTTCTGCTCTGCTCTCTTGATCATCTGCGACCTGTCCCGGACCCCTGTACGGCAAGGGAGACAAAGGAGGAATTGTCTTGGCCTGGAGTGAGGCTGGCTGAGAGAAGCAGGCTCTGAGGCTGACAGCAGTGGTGAGACCCCGGTTTGCAGGGCTCGAGCTCCTCTAAAGTCGCTGGAGTTGACAGGTTTACAAAGGCACCCACAGAGTTTTCCCCCTTTTTTGTTGGCCACAGGGAGAACTTCCAAGCACCTCAATATTTGTCATGTTCTGGGGAGCTTTCAGCTGCTCCCGTGATGCTGAGCCTGACTGGAGATGGGTCTTGTGCGTGTTAAACTGCCGTGTGGTCAGTGCTGAAGGCCTGGCTGCCAGGCTGGGCTGGGGATTGTTTGGTCCTGGTTGTAGGAACAGCCAGAAATGAACCCTCATCCAAATAGCAAAGCAAACAAGTGATTTGGAGAAATAAAATTACTGCTAACAGGAGCAGAAGCTGCGAGATGCAAAAGGTGCCCCCCAAAGGTACCCGAGGAGCCTGTGACAGAGGTGGCCTACCCTTAAGGGCTTTATTGCTCCTCCGCCCCGCCAAACCCCCTCCTGGCTGAGGACGTGCCACCAGCGGGCGTCTGCCCCCTTCCTCCCCCGGCCGGGGGAGCCCATCTGCTTCTGCTTAACCCCCCCGGAGCTGGGATGCTGTTGCCAGGGGCTCGTTGGGCCTTTGGGGGCACGCAGCCTGCCAAGTCCCACATCTTCCAGAGGAAACAACAACGGCACGGAGTAACCGCGGGGCTGAGGCTCGTTAATGGCTAACCGGGATAATGGGGCCTGTATTCCCGCTGCGGGAAGCTCGCTCTCTGTTGGTTTTGGAGCAGGCGAGCGGCTTTCAGGCTTGGAAAAGGCAAATGCCACAAAACCGGCTGAGAAAATGGCCAGAGGTCAATTTATGTTGTGCTGCAATAGCAGCTTGGAATGAGCGTGAGGACGGCACCTCATGGTGTGAGGACGGTGCCAGCGCAGAGCCGTGCCTCTGCAGCTCGTCCCCGTTTCTTCAGGCTCTCACCTGAAGCAAAGCTCGGGCCTGCAGGGTAAGGTAAGGTGATCCTCCCTCCTCTCCGAACCGCGCAGCTCCTGGCCCCAGGGTGATCCCTGCACGGGCTGCCTGGGGCTCCATGGCCTTAACTAGGGAAAACTTCTTCAGAAAAGCAAAACACGTAAGAGAAATGTGTCCGAATTGTGGCACCACAAGCTAATCCATATTTGTGGTGAAACCTCGCAATAAGGTTTTGCATTACTTCTATTCTTGGAGTGCTCCAGCAGGCTGCGGCTGCCACGGAGGGGAGCGTTTGGCATCCTGGCTTCCACACCGCTCCCATTTGGCACTTTGCAGAATTAACAGAGGCCTCTAAAGCAAACGCTGCAGGGATGCTTCTTCTTTTTTTGGTGAGGAAGCACATCCTGACTAAAGAGGGAGGCTTGGAGCCAGGAGGTTGCATCCGATCTGCTCGGCCACCCAGACTGCTTCTGTGTGAGCTGTGCCTCGGGCTGGTGGGCTCGTGGTGAGCTGGACCCGCAGGCAAGTCCAGCCGGGAGCTGCTGCTCTGGTCCGGGGGCCTTGGTGGTCCGGGGAATGTGAGAAAAGCAGCCACAACCTCCCGGGGGACAGCGGGCACGGGGGAGAGCTGAAGGAGCGTGCACGATGTCACCCTGCTTTTCACTGGGGCCAAGAAAGAGCAGAAAGATTTGCTGCTGATTTTGGTGGCTTCAGCAGGAACCGAGTTGGGTTTTCACCTGACAGAGATCATTTCCATGCCCCGGAGCAAAATCTGACGTTGATTAAATGGGACTTTTATAGATTATCTTCGGGTCTTGGTGGTGTTGAGATGCTCTGCGTGTCGGAAATGCAGGAGCACCGCAAGAGCCCCTCGAGAAGCAGGTGTAAAGGGGTGAACGGATTCTCGCCCTGCCCTCCCAGGTGCCTGGATATTATTTGTTCAGAGCAGAATTTGGCTTGGGATGCAACGCAGTATTAATCCTTCAGGTGCCTTCACAGAAAGTAAGCTTAAAACACATTAAAAAGTAATCAGGCCTTCGTTAGGCAGCGCGGCTGCAGCTGCTTGCCAGGAGCCGCGAGGATATAAATAAGGAAACGTTCCTTGGCCTCGCGCTTGACTGATGGGCAGCGGGATCTGCTTTTGGCCGCTGCTGGAGGAAAGCAGCCGAGCGGATCTCTGATGTGGGGCAGCCGGTCGGTTCGGACGCCTTTAGGGCATTTGGTAGCTTTGCTTTCCCAGCCCGGCCGCACAGAGCTCGGGGGAATGGGCTGTCGTGTGTCAGAGCACCGCGGCCTCTGCACTCGGAGTTTCTTGCCGTGGGATTTAGCGAAGTTTTAGGCCTCGGGTTATTGAATGAGCGCACTTGAAATGGCGTTATAATCCGTAAAAGCAGCTCTCATTTTTGTTCTCGTGATGCAGCTTTTCCCTTTATGTAACTTCCTACAGCTTCTGGAGCACGTCGCGGGCTGCTTCTGGGCAGCGCAGGCTTTGCCCTCTGCTCAGGGGGGTGGTCCCGCCGCACGCCCTGCTGCGAGGCGCGGTGCCCTACACCCCCCTGCGAGCAGGCCGTGTGCTTCCAGACGCGATGCAGCCTTCATGATGGGTTGCAAAAAGCTCTCACTAACCAGGACACTTCCCTCAGCGCTGCCCTGAGAGGCGGCTTTGCGTCCTTTCAGCCCTGGGCTTTTTCCTCAGTGTCCACATGTGAGGAGCAGGAGCCTGGCAGCTGCCCGAGCCCGGTGGGGCAGGGAGCGCCCGGGGGGGAGAGCTGTGCCCAAGCTGGTGGCTTTTAAAGCTGCTGGGGGCAACCCAGTGCAAGGCAGCACCACTGGAGAGCCGTGCAGGATGGGTGCTGATGTGCACGGGCTGACCCGGAGGGACAGAGGGAGTACAGACAGAGCCCATCTGGACACGGCCTCGTTTCTGGAGAAAAACATAAAAAAAAAAAAAAAAAAGGAAAGGAAGGAAGCACGAGTACAGTATGAGCTTTTCCAGCCCCTTGTGTTTGGTTTGGGTCACAGAAGTCGGTGGTGGTTTTAGTGTTTGTCCTCATCGTTCCTTGCAGAGCAGAAGCCCAGCACTGCAAAAGCCAGCGATGGCCTTGCCGCGTGTCGCACGTGGCTTAAAATAGTCAGACAAAGAAGTGGTTGGAGCTCTGCGATGATAACTGCCCAGACCTAAAAATAGGTGGATGTTCTACCAGGCAGAGGGAAGTGGGACAGACACCCGGAGGCATCCTGCAGGGCTCTCATCAGGCCCTTGGCTGCTGCAGGTGCCCTCCAGTTTTCCACCCTTTGGCCGCAGCTTGCAGCGATGCTGACCACCAGAGCTGGCGCCTCTGAAGTTTAAGGTGATACGGGGGGAAAAATCTGCCTCGTTTGTGTGAGTGGAAGCAAGGAAGCTTGTATATACACCTGGATCCCGGAGTATTACAACAGAACCCCAGAAAGCTCTAACGGAGCCCAGGAAGGAGCCTGCTCAGAGGTGTGCCCTCCTGCTGCGGTGTCCTGGCTGTGGGGGCTGAGCCTCCAGGGACCTGGCTGGGGGGTGAGCTTCCAGGGAAGCACAGCAGGATCCCCTGCCTCGAAATGCCGCGGGGAGCTGCCTGCAAGGTACCGGGAGCTGAAATCCCCGCTCTGCCAGCAGCTGATTCACAAGCATCAGCTTCTGCACCAGCAGCCGGCATGAGGAGGGCGTTATCGTCAGAAATGTGAAAAAAGTGAAAAAACAGGCAGACAAAAAACAAAGGACGAGCTTTAAAAAAAAAAAAAATCCAAGAAGCAGCCGTGAATAGCAGTTGTGTTACCGCAGCCACATGAGGAGGGAGAAGCTGCTGCTGCTGCTGGACATATTTAGCCTGCTGTCTGCGCCGCGCCGCAGGCTGGGAATGCGAGGCCGGGGCAGGGCAGCTCAGCCCCTGGCAGCCCGGCGGGGCTCCCTGCGGCTCGCTGGTGTGCCTTGGCAGCGGCACGGTGGTCCTGGGGCTGCCCCGCGCCCCTCGGCACTTTGGGGTGTCACCACCCGGGCTGTGGGGGGCGAAAGGATGCGCTGCTGGCATCGGCTGGCACTGAGCTTTTCCCGTTCGGGGCTCAGGCGGAGCTGAGCCACCTTCAGAACAAACCCCGAGGATTCGTGATGGTGCCAAGCCTGGCTGCAGACAGGGGGATCGCCTGGGGATTTGCACTTCTCCACCTCTCTGCACGGAACAGATGTCCTGAGGGATACAAGGAATCGCCCCCCTCGTGATAAAACAACTTGTTTAAAACCATCAGTGGCTCAAAATGCAACCCCCTCAGAGATTTGGGTGCTGTTCCTTATCTACAATCCTAGCTGAGGTCCCAGGGCTGGAAGTGGAAGTGGCAAAAAGCTTTTAGAGCAGTTTTTGTCTCTAAGCTAAACTGGGGGTTCGCTCTGATGTCTCCGTTCTCCCTTGTCCCGGTGCTGCTTTGAAAAGGGAAATAAAACAACGAGGGAGCTCTCGGCGGTGGGCGGGGAGGGGGGTGCATCGGGCACACGTTCGGTGCAAGAGATGAATTGTACCTTTGCAAAAAAAATCTGTTTTTCCCCTGTGTGAAAGTGGGTCCGGGGCCCCCGGGAATGCCCCGCACCGTGTGCCAGAGCCGCTCGCTGGCTGAGGGCAGCCGCAGAGCTCCGGCTGCAGGCTCCGAGGGCTCCAGGGGCCAGAAATAGACTTCCAAAACACGTCTCTTGTCTAGCAGGGAATTTATTTATAAACTGAAGAAATAACAAGGCTTAAAAACAAAACCCTTCTTGGCCAGCAGAGCAGACTCGGCTATTCTTTGCCACGCCTGTGCCTACGTACACCGGACAAATGTCTTTGAAGCCCTTTTCAATAACAGATGCAAACAACGGTTTCCTTGCAGCGGGGCAGCGCAGAGGGCCGGGCTGGGGCATCGGCAGCGCGCGGGACCCCGAGCATCGCCCCCAGCCCTCTGGCCGTCCTACACCCCCGAGCTCCCCTGCTCCTGCGGGACCTGCTCCCGGGAAGGTTCCAGCAATCCTGGCAGCTTGACATCGTTTTCTTCCACTGCTGGAGGTGCTGGCATTGCTTTGAACTCGTCCCGGCAGCACGTCGGTGTCTTACCCAGCTGTCAGGAGCCTGCTGGGCTGGGCAAGTCGCTCCGAGTGGAATCGCTTTCTTGGAAGTGACCTCAAGTACCGGGGATGGGTTTTTGCTGTAGTTGGAAGCGTTTGCTGAAATAAACAGAAAGCCTTGGATTGCAAATCGATGCACGTGTAGGTGAGCCTTGGCGAGAGAATGCCAGATAGCAGCACTCTTTTTTTAACAGTAGAGATTTGAAGGAGAAAAAACATTTAGAGTCGGAGGTGCCACAGCGTGCGTGGGAAGTGCTCTGCCCGTTTTGGGGCTGAAGCTCCGTTTCTGATGGATACGATTTGTTGCCCGACGTCACCCAGCTCTGCTCCTGGCCGCTCTGCTGTGGTTTCTCCTGCGTTACTGCCACCGTCCAGGGGTGCAGCTGCATCCTGGAACAGCAAGGTAACTTCTGGTGTGGATTCCACGGAGGGACAATACTCGCTCACGATGCTAGCTACCTGCCTTCATGGTGTCGTTCTCTGCGCGTTCTCTGTTGGAAGGTTGGTATTTCATGGCTGCCTTGTAACTGGAAAGGAGGAGAACCTTGGAACATGAGAGTCTCAAATAAACCACCCACAAAACTGCTGGCACCGTGAGCTTCCACTGTTGCTTGTGAAGATCTTGGATGCAGAAGATTCCAGGTTTGCGGTACGAGTTTGCTTAACCTCCAGTCACTTTCCATAAAGCCATTTCTCTTCGTGGAGCAGACACTGAAGCCAAACCCGAGTGAAAACAGATTCATTTGGCTGAATGTTTCCTTTCAACATTGGGCCAAACCAGCTGTAGGCACGGCGGTTGTTTGAGCAACGCCAGGAGCAGTGTCTGGACGCGCGTTGAGCGGTGCCCGTGCCCGGCTGGGAGCTCCCAGCGCTTTTTTGGGAAGCCGGAGGGAGCTGCCTGTTGGTGAGCACCCCCTGAAGGTGGGGGCCACCCTCCCTCCTCACTCCTTCCCAACCACGGCAGCAGGAACCAGCTCCCAGGCTCCCATCCTCGGGGGAGCGCCTGCGCTAACACTCCATGTGCACCATCCCTTTTCCTTCCCGGGCATTCCCACCACCGTGGAGGGAGAATTCCCTCCCTTGACCATAGGCGGGTGGTGGAGCAGGAACCAAAATGCCACGTTTGCCTTCCACGCGGTGCCTCTTCTAGCAGAAGAAGCACAAATCCCTCTCCAGTAGCCGCTGCCAGGCGAGCCATGACTGCCGGCTGCAGTCACGAAGCGGGGACCCCGTCGTGCTACCTGTCGCTGAGCAAACAGCTCTGGCAAGCCGGGAGGTTTTTTGCAAGTTAAAGAACTGAGACTAATGGGAGCTGGCTTCAGCCGTAATTTACAGCTGGTGGGAAACGGTTAATTAACGGGTAATTAGTTAGGGAGGAAGAAGCCTCCGTTTATTCCCGGGTGGGCCCGTGGCCTTGAACGCGGGCTGCTGGCGGAGCAGTTTACAGCTACAGAGCCCTTTCCCGTATTCCAGCCCTACAAACGGCCGCTGAAGGAAGCGCTGCCTCCTTTCTCTTTGACCTTTATAACACGACGGAGAAAAACTTTCCCCTCCTGCTGTGACCCCTGTTGTTAAAGGCAAACAAGGAAGTCTCTTACCGGTGGGTGCGAGCGTGCTGAGAAATGCTCTGGTGCGCAGCCTGTGACACAAATGACCTCCTCGAGGCGAGATTAACTTGTCCGATTTATTTATTCTTGGCCATGATAAAAAAATCTGCTAATGCACCGCAGCGTTACTCCGTCGGATCCTTCTGCAGAGGGTGGGTAGCGAGTGGAGCACGCCGGGAGGAATTCAGCGCCGTGGCTCCCTGCACGAAGGGAGCAGGAGGAAGGTCCCCCTGTGCCTTCCTGCGATAGACTCACAGGGGTCTGTCTGTCCTGGTTCCTAACAGACCTCTCTGAAGGGAACAAACTTCCCATCAAGTCCCATTTTCCCTTGTTTCCCTGGAGGCGCACGGTTATGATTTCCCTTACGGTGCTCAAGTCATGCAGAGGAAGACCAGAGCACAAGCAGAACATCTCTGTGCCAGGAAGTTAATAATTCACGTCTGACAGTAATAAAAACCACCTTTCCTGTCCGTGGCCGGCACCGTCTTTGTTTCACAGATCCCACTTCTCGCCTGGGTGCCGTGTGAGCCAGACCCAGTACAGGGGGATGAGCTGTGTCGGTGTGGGATCTCACCCGAGAGCTCTCCTGCAGGCCGGAGAGGCCGTGGGGGCAGAGACCAGCCCTTCAT
This sequence comes from Oxyura jamaicensis, assembly GCF_011077185.1. Lineage (NCBI taxonomy): Eukaryota > Metazoa > Chordata > Aves > Anseriformes > Anatidae > Oxyura > Oxyura jamaicensis. The sequence goes on from NC_048896.1 coordinate 2,009,467, forward strand.
TTAGGGAAGGGGTTGTTAAATCACTCCGCATTCAGCACCTACGTTGGTTGGCAAACTTCTTGAGGTCAAAGAAAAGGGCTTCTGCCTTCCCCGAGCCCCCGGCCCACCGGGCTGGTAGGGCTGTGCCTTCAGCACCTCCTTCAGGCCTGTGCTGTGTGTGTGGACATCACCCGCAGCCCCTCGGATGGGGCTCTTTAGAAGATACTTTTTTTTTTTTTTCTGAGCATTTTCTTCCAGTTTTCATTTTCAGCCTGTTTTGTACCCCCCTGTTTCTGCACTGAACCCCTGAATTGCAAAACTGGCAGCACGGCTTGACTGATGTTGTTTGTTTCTCTCCCTCCCTCCCATCTTTCCGACAGATAAAAAAGCAGCAGCAAGATGTTTTAGGGTTCTTGGAAGCCAACAAAATTGAATTTGAGGAAAAGGACATCGCCGCCAACGAGGAGAATCGGAAATGGATGCGGGAGAATGTCCCGGAAGACAGCCGGCCCGCCAGCGGCAACCCGCTGCCGCCGCGGCTCTTCAACGACAGCCGGTACCTCGGGGTAAGGCTCGGCTCGGGATAAGCGTCACCTCCCCTCGTCCCCATCCTTGTGCTGCCACATTCACTGCTGTGCCGTTTTGCAGCACTTCATAGAAATCTGGCAGCGTAGCAGCAACCTGTAGCGGGCTCAGAGAGCTGCTCTGCCTGCACGGGGCTTTGCGTGGGGATTTGGGGTCGCTCCCGTCCGCTGCTCGTCTCCCAGAAGCCGAGCTCCTCGGAGCCTCCCATGGCTCGGTTTTCTGGTCCTTGGGATGAGCCTTTGGGTGCTGCTTGCAAAATGAAGCCCGGTGCAGCCCACTTACTGCAGTGCTTTGAAGAGATTAAAAACCATGTTGCGAATACAATTCCTGCCTGTAATTATTTTAATGCTTGATCAAAAGTATGCTGCCCTGCAGCACTTGGACTCAGCAGGCCATGCTTGAGTGATTATTAGATTAACTGTTAATTTTATTTTTAAAACTTGATCTCTTCTGGAGAGAGCTCGCAGTGTGCGTTGCTCTGCTGCTGTGGCTTTGTTTCTAAGCCGCTTGGCTGCCTGGTCCTGAGCTCAAAGTCTGGAATCCGGAATCTGCCAGCTCTGAGCCTTTGCGAGGTGATTCTGTGGCCGGTGACAGAAGGGATTCCTAGCGCAGCGCCATTTTCTGCGTGTCTGTGAGAAAAGCAGAACTTGAGGTAGTACCCACCCTGAGCCCATGCACCGCGTGGCTGGCAACATTGTGCTGATGGCGTGGGGTGGACAGAGTTGGCTTGGAGTGACAAACGTAGCGATTAATGGCTGCAACCGAAAACTGAGAAGGGGCGAGTCACGGAGAGCTGAAAGGCTCTGTTCAACTACCTCTTATTTAAAAAGAAAAAAAATAAAAAAGCAGACATTTCTGTACAGGAGGAGGTCCAGTCACGACGGTATCACCTCCCCTGGTACCCCAGAGCATGCAGGCAGATCACCGGGCAGTTGTTCCTGCTGCCAAAATCTCTGCTGCATTGCCACAGGTGTGCAGCAGAGCAGGGCACTGCCATGCAGCTGTGTGGGACAGGCAGAGAAAAACTATCTGCAGCTACATTGGGATGTGTGCTCATCAGAGATGCTCCTAATGGATCCCCAGCTGCAGCCCATGCGAGTTCTTTATGCAGTAGTTTTGGGGAGAAGGCTGGGGGATGCTTCAGGCTGGTGCCTGCTTTGTGTTTGTTTCATCCCCCCCGTTCTGGCAGGTGCCCCTTTGAACTTCTGAAGTTTGGTGAATTTATGTAGCTGGGTTCAAGTTGCTACGGCTCAGCTTTCCGAAAGGCAAAAGTTAATCTGAAGCTCTTTACATCTTTATTTGCTTCTCCTCAAGCATGAACTTCCTTGTTTGTCTCATCGGATGCGGTGGAACCGGCAGAGGTGGGAGTGAGCTGAGTGTTCCCGGGCTGTGCGTGGCCGCACGGCAGGGCTGTGAGTGTAGGCGCCGCATGTCAGCGAGCTGGCACAAACGCTGCCCCGTAGTCACGGGCATTCCTTTCCTGGCGGATGCTACAAAGCAGCCTGCAGAACTCTGCGGTGGCAAGATAAAGACCCCCTTTGTTATCGAGCAGCCCCAGCATGTAGCAAGGACTGTCACCAGAGGGGCTTCGGGAGGATCTAACTGAGTCTGTATCAAAGCAGCACCCCAGTGCTTGGTGTGCAAACGGAGCAGAACTTTGACATCCCTCATCTCTGGGCTCCGGCGCTCAGTTCTTTCTGCTTTCCTCTGTTGCGGCGCATCAGCCCCTTCGGAGAGGCGCCCCTGCCCCGAGCACGCCGCAGCTCCTGCAGCCCTTGCGATTTCTCGGGCTTGCAGCAGGCAGCAGGCATGCAGAGCGCCCTGCCCTCAATGGCAGCTCCCTCCCCGACTTCAGCCCCTGACTGAGCCTGCTCCGAGCTGCCGCCTCCCCAGGGAATTCTCCGCCAGGACTCCTGCAGCAAAACATTGCCCAGCAGAGCTGCAGGAAGCCCGTGCTGCTGCTCCAGCTATAAGGCAGAAAAGGGAAGACATAGGTCAGATACGTGCTGAGTGTGGACACTGGAGCTCGGGAAGTATGTGGTAACTTGGGCAGCAGTGGACTTGCACAAACGTTTTGGGCTCATTTGGTCAGTATTTGGCAACTGCTCTTGCTGAGCCACACTGTTTTTTTTTTTTTGCTTGCTGTTTCCTCACTTAGCAGACAGCTAAGCTGTGCTGTTTGTACTCCAGACACAACTGCATTCTCTTTCAGATACAAAAAGCCAGAGAAGGGTACTTCTTATTCTTTCATTGTTTTCACCTTAATTTTCTTGGGAAGTGCCCGTGTGCATATTCAGAGCAGCCACAATGGCCGTGTTAATACAGTGCCAGACAGTGAGGCAGAGCCGTGCACCTCTTCACGGGGCTGATGCTCTTAACGGGGCTGACGCTGCAGCAACCGCTGGACACCTTCAGCACGTGAGTAGGACGGTTCTGCAACAAGCAGTCTGCCCTGATTTCATTTGTTTGTGAGGGCAAAGTGTGGTGAGAACAGGTATATTCTTAGTTCACAGGTCTGAATTTATCTTTCAGGAGTCTCTGTCCACAGCTGCACAGTCGCTGTTAGCAGTGAGCGATGGCAGCTGCGGGCATCGGTGTCTGGCATCAGTTTCTGATGGCAAGGAGTGGGCTCAGCCTGGTGCTGGAGGGGGGCAGACCATGGATTGCTCTAGAGGCTGGCACCTTGGCAGAGGCTGAAGCACCTCACAGCAGCATCTTGTTGCTCCAGATCCTGAAATTCCCAGCTCGTTGCTTTTCAGACAGTCCAAACCCCACGGCATCAGCGATTTTGCATCAGGCCACAGGAAGCAGTTTGCTCGGTGCAGGTTGGGTAACACAACAAATTGTGCTCTGATTATTTCCCAAAATTAACACTTCCATCTTTTGTTTCCTCCCCGTGTCCCTCAACCCCATCACGAAGGATTACGAAGCCTTCTTCGAAGCTCGAGAGAATAACGCGGTGTATGCGTTTTTAGGCTTGACTGCGCCACCTGGTTCAAAGGTAGGTGTGTACATTCGTCACGGTAAACCACAACCTCTAGTTTATACCTTGTTCTTTTCTGCTCCTGGCAGGATATTTCACATGTTTCTGTGGTTGTCCCAGTGCATCTCCCCGCTGGTCTGATACTCGGTCTCCAGAGACCAGCTTTTAGGCTTCCGCATCACAGCAACACGCTGTTGTTATGTGCTGGCTTGTTTGGAGGATGCTCTGTTCCCTGGAGGTATCTTCCTCCCCCTCCTTCTGCCAGAAAAACTCCGTGTTCAGTACTGATGTTCTTCTGGTATCCTCACTGTGGAGCCACCCTGCAATTTTCCAAGTTAACAGCAAAGCTTTCATCGCTTTGGAAAAAAAGCTGGTTCGAGTTCTTCACTAGCATTAATTAGCTGCTTTACCACTGGATTTTATTCTTTTTAATTGCACACTCCTGGAACAAGAGAAAGATTAGCTAATGTTCGTACTGACGAATGCACAAGAAATTTGGATGAAAAGATTAACAAAAATCATTTCAATTCTGTGGAAAAATAACACAATTCATGTGAAGCTTTGCTGAGATTTTTGTACTAGAAAATACCTTGAACCACAGTCACTGCTTTTGAAATAATCTGGTCTTACTTCAGAGTAATTTCTTCCTCCAGCTTGTTATGTGAAGCCTTGTTTTCCTTGCCAATTACAAACCGGGCCGCTGCTCTGCGGATGCAGTGGGCTGGAATTCTCCTTTTGATTTTGATAGGACAGGACAAGCCTGCTTTATACGTTTCACTTGAGGGCAGCGGGATCCTCCAGGTCACCTCAGTTTTCTTGTTCCAATGGATAACCACGCCGCTTCCTTTCAACTCTAGTCATGTAAGAGTTGAAGGTCACAGTGTGCACATCACTCAGAGACCTAATTTTAAAGGTGGATGATGATCAGCTGGTATTAAGCATCAGGAGCCGCAGGTCAGACTGAAACAGTTTGGGGAGCCAAGCTAATTCTAGCGGTAACTCCACTAATGAGTGGTGCAGTGAGGACAGACTCTGCCTCGTACGGAGTGGCAGAGAGCAAACCCTGGGATGCGTGCCCCAGCTGCACACAGTTGTTTGAATCCTGTTTAAATTTCTCAGAACATCTGCACAATGTTGCATGAGAGTGCGGGATGGAGCCAAGGAGAGAAAGGCGGCCCTGAGACCCCAGGGGGCAGGAGAGCCCTCGCGTTTCCCCTCACGTGCGAGGTCTGGGAAGTGCAGTGGTACCAGGGAGCAGTTGGTGCCGTATGAATGGGGTCATCTGCCTCTGTAACATTTATAAACATCATTTCTTTCCGAGCCTGCTACGTGGGAGCTCTGGCAGGAACGGTCTGCTCAGTTATTAGCTGCTCTGATTTGTCCCGAGGGAAAAAGAGGAGTTCTAAGAAGGAGGAGCATGAACACAGTTGTTCTCTGTGGTGTTTTCACGCTGCCTGCTGCAGCTCGGGGAGGCGCGCTGCAGCCGGCGAAGATAACCTTTACAGGAGCGCCTTTGTGCCCAGCGCATGCTGCAGTTGCTCTGCCTTTCGGCACCCATCCCACAATTACATGACGTAAAAGGCAAATCAAGCTGATTGCTTGCTGCCAAGGAGGAGAAACTGATTTGTAGAGGCTGAAATTGGCATTTGGAGCGGAGCTGCGTGCCGCCTGGCTGTGATGGTGTAGTTAACACCATCGTGCATGTTGCTAGGGGAAGGGAGGGGAGCGGAGGACCAGCCTGTGTGCGACTGCACGAGAGGATTGCCTTGGCAGCAAACTTCCACTCAAGGTCCATTTCCATCAATTCCCAGTGATTTGGAAGGGGGACTGCGAACACAAAGTTCCAGTATTCATGCTAAGGAAAATTAAAAGAAGGGCTCGAAAGCGAGCACAGAAATGCAAATAACTATTTTTGAGCCCGGGTGGTTTGTTCCTGGGAATGAGAGAAATGCCAGGAATCCTCTTCAGTTTAGCAGTGCCTGCTTTGAAGATATTTATTTGATCCTGCGTTTTCTAAGAAAAAGAAAAAGAAAGAAAGGCTAGGTGTCACTTCCGTACTGCTTATAGCTGCTAATGGAGTTGTTCCGAAGCCAGGAGAACCATCTCCTCTTTGTTACCAGTTCAAGAAGCACTTTTTTATTTTTTTCCCCAGGCTTTGTTGTCCTCTCTTATCTCTCCTTCCCTTTCACCTGCCTTTTCTGCTGGGAGCTGACAGGGTGCCCTGGCACAAGCGGCGTGGCTGCGCGGTGCGGCCGGTGGCGCGGAGTGGGGTCGGGGAGCTCGGCAGACCTGGGCCAGCGGTGCCCTTCCCACGCCCCTGCGCTGAGAAGCAGCGCGATGGGACACGCGTGGGCAGGCAGCCAGGAAAAGTGGCGTGACCCACCACGTCTAAGATAACAGAGAGATGCGTGGGGCTTCCTGCACTGCAGGCTGGGGTCGCTGCCTGTGTCCCCTCTCCGACCAGTCTTACAGTCTCTCAGAATTTCCCTTCTTAGTCCTCCCCCTTTTCTTAAATGTTTTTTCCATAGCGGCTCACGTTAACACTGTTGTTGTTAATCCGTTATCTTCAGTATTGCTGTGCAGTCACCAAAGCAAACAACTTCATTACGTAAAAGCTAAGTTTAGCAGATTTCCTTTAAAATAAACCACACTCTCCCCCCTGAAGGGCCACAATGAGAGCTCAGTGACTCTGATCATCCTTCTGTAGGCCACGTTGCTGCTAACAGGTAACTAAATTAATCTCCAGTCAGAAGGATGCTGGTGGAAACCATTTGCAGGAAAAGAAATTCCATTTACATCTCTTCTGTGATGTTATTTTCCCATTTGTGCGACCACCTCATGAAAAACAAAGACTGAAAAATGCAGGCTGTTGTTTTTTAATGATCCTTCTGAAATGTTAGAGGCTTCTGGTGTGTCTGCTAACCTGCTTCAGCTGCCCCTTGCTCTCAGCAGCTTGATAGGAGCGTTCTCGCGTAGCCGAAGGGCACCAGCTCCATGCCAGGTCCCTCAAAGAGCTGCGGGCTACGAGGAGCCCTGGGCACGAGGAGCGGGTGGCAAGCAGCAGCCCTTCTCAAGGAAGGCATCCCTGCTTATCAGCCCTCTGGAAGGCAAAAAACTCAGTGGTTGCTTCTGGTAGTTTGGTTTAGTTAAAAATCCATAAATAAGAAATGATCTCCCTCCCAGTACCTCTTCGTAATTTTTCCCAATGTGGAGACTCTCTTCTTATATATGCGATATTCGTGTCTATCCCTAGTTCTGCTAAAGGTCTTTGATCTCTAAATAGTTCTCGTGTCGTAACATGAAATGCGGCACGCTCATTTTATCTGCTCTTCTGTTATAAACTTCCATGGTCAAACCGGCCCTGGGCGTGCGTGCCAGGAGGCGGAGGGAAGGTGAATAACCAGCACATTCTTGCAAGTCCTACTCGAGCTCGGGCAGAATCGGAGGTAAAGCCAGTGCCGTATGGGACTTGGTTTATAATGTAATTGTGGCCAGAGGGGACTCCGAGTTGGGTTCGGTGCACAGCTATGTGGAAGCTGTCATCTTTTACGAAGTACTAATTCATGGATTTCTGTTCTGCTCTTTCAGGAAGCCGAAGCGCTGGCAAAGCAGCAAGCATGAATTCCAACTGCCTTAAATAAATGTTCTGTAAAGGGAATTTCCACAGCTTTTTATAAAATAGTACAATTGTCTCTGCTTCAAGAAATATAGATGTGATTTCTAACATTTGATTGGTGCTTGCAGCATTCACCGTATATAATGCAAATCTGAACACGATACGAAAATGTGAACGTAAAGGTAGAAAGCACGGGGTGCATTATTACCCAGTTGTACGCTTAGGAACCGAAGCAATTGGACACGAATGACTTTCACGTAGTTTAAATTGTCTTGGCAATTCGTCTGTTTTGTGTAAACTCCAAAAAACTGCGGTACTAATAATGCAGATGTGGTTATACCTAGGGATCCAGCTGTTTAAAATATGGGAAAAAAGCACCGCTCTCTCACACCTGGTCAGATCCTAACTTAGTGCCTGAGTTGCCTCAAAACCCTTACGGAAATTCACCGTGATTTTCAGCCTCTTTCGATTCTGGTTTCGGATGAAACTGTGGGTGCTGTTGTGTAGCGTAACCATTGCAGTCACTTCTGAAAGCTGTGTTTGTTCTTTTGTAGGAGGGGTATGTAAGATTGGTATTGTAACACACTGTACAGATGGTAACAAACAAAATGCCACGTAGTTCTCATTTAAGTGATCCAAGTGGGCTCTTTGACAAAGATAAAGGGATTTGGGCACTGGGCGGCCTTCCCACTGGCAAGCTGATCAGGACAGGTAGCTGCCTGAGCATGCCTTCAGTACGTGTCTGCGTGCAGGGGTCAGTGCACATCGAAGTATGTCCTAAGTCCCAGGCAATGTTGCAAATAAGCCAAAATGGCCAGAAATGGCATTTCCTTACCTGTGGAAGGGTGAACGCCTTTAACGTATTTCTCTACAAAAATACCAGTTCACACTGCTTATACTGTTAGGCATCTTAACGCATGCTCAAGTAGTCACTAGATTCAAATAGTATTTTTTCAAATTAGTAGAGGTAAATGGTTGAACAGCAAGAGCTAGTGTAATTACCCGAGATTTTTTTTAAGGTTTAACAACTTATTTCCATTGCTGTTGCCATATCATGAGGCTACTGCAGGAGCTGCGAACCTGTTCAAGCGTCTTGGTGAGTTTAGCACGTGCAATATTAACCTGTCTGTCCTCCCAGTGCTCACGAGGTAGCCTGGATTTCTTGGCCGTGTTCTGCAAAAACACAAATAATTACAAGTGCCCTAAAGGATAAGAAGCAGGTTTTAAAAATGTGTGGGTAATTTAAAAGGCATTATGCACCACATAATGCACTTATCCCCCAAAAGCATCAAAACACAGTTAGAAAGGTAATTAGTCCTTGCTGTAATTAGAGGATCCTTCTAATTGCTCTGCACACACACATTTTGGTTTTCTTTGCTTTATGAAGGAAGAGGAACAGGTGGCACAGCTCAGCAGAAGGCTGCAGCGCATCGTGACAGCGCGGTTCATTTACGTTTATGCCGTACGACGTACGCAGTGCTCCTTAAGATGGTTCACAGCTCATGTTTTAAAGTCGGAAATTGGGAGCAGGGTAAAAGTAAAAACGTGGGCTTACAAAGACGGTCGAAAGTGCAGTAATTAAAAACTTCCCTCGCATTTCTTTGGGGCTTTTGTTCATTCAGGGAAACTGCTCGTTTTGTCAACATCTGTTAAAACACAGCTGCAGCTTCTCGCCTTGGTTGGAGGCAGCTCTGCTTCTCGAGAGTTCGTGAGGAAACTCCCACAGACGTCAGAGTGATCGGGATCAAGCGCAGAGCCAAGTTAGTTAAATCATATTTATTTCACATTTGATCTCTTCTGATTTGGGAGCCAGGGAGCTGGTTTGGAGCTTGTGCTTAAAAAAGCAAGCACGCCATCAGAATATACGTGCGTAGATTAATGTTGCCTTACCTTCAGATTTACACACACATTTGTGCTTTTTCTTTAGCAGGCTTTATCGGTGATTACTGAATTTTTGCGAAACTTTTGGGATCTTGTGGAAGTTGGGTTGCTTTTTAAGCCCGGAGTCTGGTTTTTGTTGTTCACTGTGATTTCACCTTTTCAAACCGAGGTGATTTTTCTTTCTTAACACTGGTGTAATCTTTTTCTGTCTAAACCAGTGGTCACGTTTTCAAGAAAGTATTTGAGATTACTCTGTGAAATCTTGTGAAGAAAGTGGAATTTGACACACGAGTCACTTGTACACCCATGCTGATTTGCTGTGTTTCCTGTGTAAAGAAAGTAAGCTTTGTGAACTACAGGCATTATTTTGAAGAAGCTGTAACTGAAAGTCGCTGCCAAATTGTCAGCTCGGCGACCCAAAACATGCTGAAACAAGGTCAGCCTCTGTTTCTGATGGTCAAGGAAACTGCCAAGTTAAGAAAGCAAAGTCACTTCCCTCGTCTGGTCCCCCCTCCTTGCCATATGGTAGCGTTCAAACTGTGTCAGCATTCCTAAGAAAGCTCTGTTGAGAAAGACTGAATTATTTCTTTGTCTGGGGAACAAGGCACCAACACAAACTGAAAAATACCTAAAATATTTCTTTGTTGTGGGGCTGTGTGTAAAACGTGCATTAACTTTGATGCGGATACCTTGCTTGGATTTAGGAGTGCTAGGAATGTGTTGCCTATCTGCTGTTTTTCTAGTTCATTTACCTGTCTTAGGTTAATGATGGGCGCAAGAACTGAATTTGTTCGTTTCTATTATTTTTTCCTATGTAGATGGCCGGCAATGAGGATTTAACTTGTAATATTAACCATTCCTGTACCATTCCAATAAAATTGTTTTAAATGCTTTCTCACACTATTGACTTTTTTTTTTGCTCGTTTTGTTTGTGGTTTGAAGCAGTCCTGTGAGTGTAGTCCTGAAGTGTAGTCCTGAAATGAAAACATTGATTTTAAAGTACGGGATCTGTACAACACCATGAAAGTTAAGCATCCACTGCTGCACGTGAAAGCTGTTGGGTCTCTCACCTCTTGCAGCTAATGGGTTTTAATTACTTGGGACACACCTACACAAAAGGAAGTCTTTGGAGGTTTGGGGGATTTTAGGAGAGCACTGAATACACTTTAATTGAGCTGCTTTCCTCTTCTTCCCCTACGGCAGTTACAAACTGAGAGCGGACAGGGCAAATCAGCTGCACCCCATGCCTGTAAAGCTTGCCCAACAGCTTCAGTTTTTTTTTTTTTTTTTCCCACAATGTGTAATTGGTTAGTTTTATGCTGGTCACAACAGGGGAACTCTTATTTTACGTTTGTGTTGCCAGAGAGGGCAGTATAGGATGTGTTTTTTAAACTAAAATGACTCGTTTTTACCCTGTGGTGCCCACAGATCTGGCAACTGCATTACTTTAAGCATTGCACGCTGAGGTGTTGTACCACCCGGAAGATGAGGATCTTCTATAGAGCTATAGAAGATGCACTCAACCCCTAAGCTGCATTAGGATTTGCCCAAATCCCAGGTTTCAATTCACGTGCTCTGAAGGAAACCAGCGGCTTCATTCTTTCAAGAGTGGCTTGTGAGAAAGCTGCTTGCTTGCCATCTATAGGATCATTTTTCTGCTGTGTAAAAGGTAAAGCGCAACCGGGAGCTGACAGTCATACTGATGGCTTTGAGTAGCGTCCCCTGCTTGTCCGTCCCACTTGCCCTTATTTTAAAAAATGGTCCCTAACGTAGAGAAAAGGGCTTCTGATGGCACTGCTCAACATCTTGATTTCCTTTCCCTGTATATGCACTTCACTCGTATAACCAAGATAAATCTAATTTTCTCGTCTGTTTATGAAAAGTCTTAAAAAAAATCAAACAATTATTAATGTAAGGCTCAATAAAAATCAGTTTCAAAATGCTGTTTAGCAAACCAACGGCACATGCGCATTACGTTTACTTGCTGCTTCTGGTTACAGCGGTGTGCACTGTAACCATAAGCTTTTCTACCAACTATCGCGGGAATTTCTTCATTTCTCATTCAATATTTAGGCCACCTGAAGGGGAGATATTAGCCGTGGGGGTAGAGCACTGTGTCCCGGTGAGTACTGACCACCCTCGGTATTCCCAGTATACAAAATACGTTTATTTAGTAAGCTGCATTCACGAAACGTTAAGTGCCGGGCCCAGTCCTTTATGCACTGATATCTCCTCTCTCCGGTTCGCCTATCGAGGACATCTTCACGAGCCTGGACACCTCTTCGTTTTCAGTCGCTCGGTGCAACGTCTCGAAATCCTTACAAAGAAGGGGAAGGGGCATCGTTATGGTCGTGCTGACACCTGCGCGCCCATCCCTGCTGGCGGAGCGCCGCCGGCCGGCGCTCACCCCGCAGCACCGCTGCCCCTTCGGTATCTGCGGCGGCAGCGCCCGCGGGTCGCCGCCTTCTCCTGCCTCTGCCTCACGGCCGCCGGCCGCCGCCTCACCGCGGGGCCGTGACAGGACCGCCACAGGGCCGCGCCCCGCCCGTACCTGCCTGGGCGTGGGGACGCTGCTGTAACAGACCCGGATGGAGCCTATGGCCCCGCCGTCGCCGCGGCAGCCATCCGCCAATCATCGAGCGAGGCGAGCTCGCCCCGCCCTTCCCATTGGACGCGCCTCTTGGCGATCAGCTCTGAGGCCCGCCCCCTCGCCATGGCGGCGCGGGGGGTTCCCGGGGCTGGGGAAAATGGCAGCCGCTTCCCTTCCCTTCCCCTCCCTTCCCTTCCCTTCCCTTCCCTTCCCTTCTTCCCTCTTGAAAACTCGAAGTCTCGGTTGTTGAAACAAAGTACATTTCAATGGAAAACAAAAGACTTGAACCACCTGCACTAGGGAAAAACGAGTCACCTTCTACTTTATGTGCACATAATAAAAGGCACAGTTGGAGCTGAAATAAAGGACTTTGTTCACATGCTGTGATTCTTACTGTTCGTGCAATACGATAATGGAATATAATTGTGTATGATAATGCACAGTGCTGCAGTATTTATTTTTCTATACGTGAATGATAAATTTCTTTGACCTTTATACATTTTAAGTTTAACCTCAGGATTCAGACACTGTTCTCTTGTTGACACTGCTTCTTTTACTGCAGCCTGTATTCAACTTATGCAATAAATTTCATTCTGTCTCCTGCTGATTTCATCTCTCTAAATACGAGGATTTTTTTTTTTTTTTCTAAGATCTTAGCAATAAAGATACTCATTTTTTCGATATCGATGCATCTGCATCAGTAGAACGGAGACAAAAGGTGACTTGTTTTTAACAACTCACAACTAATTTGCCTGACTTGATTTCTTTCCATCTCTCCGTTACTTTGCTGTTTTGTTGAAGCTGCTTCACAAAAAAACTGACTGCAGCTGGCACTAATTACAAGCTTGGTGAAGGAGGCGAGGTTTAAACTACGCGGACTTTGAAGCAGCCTGTGTCCTGTGAGGCCTGATCCCCTCCAAGGCTGGGGGCAGGAACGCTCTGTTGGAGTCACAGCCAGGTCCACCATGCAAAAATTAGTCATGTAGGATGATTTAAAATAAAAATAAAAATTAAAAATTAAATAGCCTTTAAATACAAAACCAGTTTTGTATAAATTCACTGGGAAAAAAATAGTTTGCATTCTGCTCCCATAAAAACAAAAGACTTCTGAAATGGAGTTGAAAATGACGGAACAGGAATAATTTTAAAGAGACTCCACTGGACATGGAGGGGTTATAGTTACTACAAACCTTACATTAATTCAGTTCTAAGGCACACCCTTATTTTACTGCCAAAACCTGTTGAATGATGGCTTGCAATCAATATGTTGCTATAATGTTATCTTTACAGTCTAGTTTTATTTTACATTTGGGTCTCACTCTACACTAGCAGTACCAGTTTAAGAGCTTGTGTCTAAATAACTAAACTTGCATAGATGGAGTTGTTTCTGGGAATCCGGTTTCAATTTTCGAACAGCCTGATGAAGCACAGACACCATGGTTGTTTAATAATCTTTGTTGTTTTTAAACGATGTGTTTTGGCAGTTACCAGCTCATCAGCATTGCACCACAGTCAGAAACATCTCAATTCATTTTTTATCATACTCCTTTAGATTTGCTGTCACTCTGTACTCAGAAATTGCACAATTTTTCCAGTGGGATCACTTCTGTTTTAAAAGAACAACAAAATGGGGAACTGAATCATGTGTGCTTCAGTTATTGCCCACACAGTCAGCAGTGAAGAACAAGTATGTGAGAGTCTATTCTCTTACAGCAGCCGGAGTAGGAGACTTCGGGGCTATGTGATTATCTACCTTTCCTACCCCACTAGAATTGGTAAGTCCGGCTTTTTGTCCTTTTATTTTTTTATACCCCACCCCTTTTTGTGCCAGAACAGTGGCACCGTTTACTTTATTTAAAAGAGAATGCAGTTCTGCTGCAATTACCATATTTTAGCTTTTATATCAGCACTGTGAGCATTTTCAAAGCAATATAGCACAATTTTCAAGCATGTAAGGATCTGGGTACCTGCATCCTGTTTTTCAGAAGTAAATGAGGCATGCAGTATTCCAAATACCATTGACATTCAGCAAGATTTAGACTGCAAAGTACCCTTATTTCTTTTGAAAACACCACTTAGTTTCCTAAGTCCCAGAAGTGCTGAAGAAAATGTTGCCCTGCTTTTTGCATATGTAAATGATTTGGTAGATAAAGTAAACAGTTATGCTAATGTGACCAGGAGAAGGCAGGGTGTACTGCCTTTCTTGCCTGCTTTGGTCTGACTTGCAAGCCTTTCAAAATTCCAGTGTTACATTCAACTTCTGGGAAGAAGTGCAATTTAAGCTAAAAAACAACCCTGAAAAAGGAAAAAGCAAATGCTTGTACTGTTGCAATGCATAAATTTACAGAGGGAGCAGAAAACTTCCATCTATCAAGTAACTGGAGTTTTAGAATAGCTTTCTGGAAGGAGTACTGGGATTAAAAACAAACAAAAAAAGACCTTAGATATCAAGTTCCACTGCAGAACAAATAAGCTGGAGTATGGTTTGGCTGCTGATAGATCGCAGCAAATGAGTAGAGTTGCAGAGGATCTTTCCGGTTATATATCAAATATCATGTTAAATTTGCAGAGGTTTCATTTGTGTGGAGAGCTATCTGGTGACTTGTGTGGCATCACTACTGATGTAAATTGGCAGCCCTGTGAGAAGTCGTGAGCTTTAATTGCCCGTGATATAAATAGAGGTTTTGGTGTATTTCTTGAAAGTGTAGGAAAGGGCATGCCAGAAAGTCTTGTTCTTCAGGAGCTTTAGTATGTGCTCTTCCGTAAAACTGCCTCATCCCTTGCCTGCCTTCACTATTTCAAAACCTGAGAGTGTGTGAAGGTGCTTGAAATATGCAGAAATTAAAAAGATATTTGAAGCTCAGACGGATTTTCTTGTGTTCATCTTTCCCATTCTTCCACAACAGGAGTGGTTATGATCTTTCCCTCAGTGAATTTAGGTCAGTCTCGGCTCTAAATGGAAATCAAGTGAAATCACTTTGCTTTGTTTTTCTTTTAATCCTTACGCAGTAGCAGCTCACGAGTATGAACCACCTCAACTAGCCACAATGCAGAAGAGAGACCTAGGTACGGAAATGTGATACTGGAGATGAAGAATCCTGTCAATGCCCCCTTCGTATCTTCAGAATGATTTTGTTGACCTGAGTATAGAGATTAAATTCATAGAAAAGCACACAGTTCGCTTTTTTACTAAAAACAAATATTTTGGAAAAAAAGCAAAATCACAGACTGTCTCTATGAAATACGCACTGTTCATTTTTTATTGTTATACCTCTTTCCCCAAACAAGCTTGAGGTCTTTTGCTCATCTTTCTTTCCCTCACAGGACTCCATGGAACTCTGGTGATTAGACTGCTACTCACACTTGTCATCATGCTGGCAGAAGGCATCTTAACTAGTCTCGTATATAAAGAAAGCTGTCATCAAGATAAGCCTCACAAGTCTCATGCAGCAAAAAAGGATGAAGAGAGAATCTGGAGAGAGAA
The DNA here is from genome assembly GCF_011077185.1 of Oxyura jamaicensis. Lineage (NCBI taxonomy): Eukaryota > Metazoa > Chordata > Aves > Anseriformes > Anatidae > Oxyura > Oxyura jamaicensis. The sequence continues at coordinate 2,024,585 of NC_048896.1, forward strand.
ACTTGTAGACAACCCCAAAATTACAGGACTTGCTGACGGATGTGAGAAGCAGGATAGGATCTCTGCTAAAAGCGACATGGAATGCAAGACAGTTCCTCAGCAGAGACCCATACTAGGGTTTCCTGCAAGAGATCAGAAAACACTTGTTAAAGGAACCGTATCACCAGCTTTACACATCCCCAGAAGAGAACAATATAATGAGCAGGTGGATTTGTATAGATCCTGGTCATGCAACAGCATTTATCAAAACTATCCTGACTTACATATTGGGGGAAACCATGTGGGGGACCACACATGTGATTCAGGTTGTGTTTTGGACCACGTGTGTGATGAACTTCCTGATGGCCCTGTTATACTGTCCATAGACATTCCTCTTGGCGAGTCTCCTCTGTGTGAGCATCCTGACAAGTCAGGCAGTAAGTCCCTGCCTGGAGACGAAGCTGGAGAAAGGAGCATGGTGCTCTGCGAGGAGCCTCTTTCAAACTCCATGCTCAATGACTACATGGAAACAAAAGTGGCAGAGTTCTATAAACTCTTTTTTGAAGAAAACTTGACCAGGTGTGGCTCTGTAAGAAACCTTCTCACTTGCAGTTTGATAAGGAACAACCTGAATCAGATCAGCTTTCAGATATCCCAGGAGCAGAATATAGAAGCATCAAAAGCCAGAGAAGTGCTCTTACAGTCTTTAGCTTTGTTTAGTTTGCACCATACTACCAACAGAAGTAGCTCTGAGTTCAGTACTCCAAACATACAAATCTCAAATCCAGCATGTGTGAAAAAGAGCTGCAGGACGCAGTTTACATCATGACTGAACTGCTCAGCTGAAGAGGTGAATACAGTTCGGATATGAATATTTCTGTCTGAGGAATAAATTGGGAAAGGAAAACCTTTAGACACCACAGACTTTTTCAAATAAACATTTTAATGACTAAATCATACTTTGTCTATGGCACTCATTAGCACAGGAAGTAAATGTCACGGTTTTCTTTTTTCCAATGCAGAATTTGAAATAAATTAATCTCTAAAATGCTATGTGACCGTGTTTTTAAAATGCATACATTCTCCTTCTAAGACTCTGGCTGTATGAGCAATTGTACTCGTGTTTCATTGGATTTACTCCTGCAAGAATAATCAATCAAGGCAGAATTTCTGCTAAAATTTTGGTCTAAGAGACAGATCCACCCACCCAGTAAATCAAATGGTCTTTGTTGGACTTCAGATTAGGCTATATAGTTGAAGCCTACATTTTGGACATTCAAGTTCAAATTTTGCTTCTGCAAAGCTTGATCACAGTGGCTAAGAAAATATTTCTTTGGTTTGAAAAACCCCATTAGCTGATGGAGAATTTCAGGACTCTGAATTATTTTGTATAGTATCAAGCACATGAAGTACATCAACGTGAAACATCAATCATGACATTTTTATTGCATGTATATGTTTATACTGTGCAGGTAGAATATGTTACAGTGAAAATCTAAGTGACACAGTTGATCACAAAAATAAAAATATTTTCTATAACAATGTTTTCCTTTTAAATATTGCCTTATCTCTATGATGAAATCCACTTAGCTTTCCACCACTGTATTGTATGTTCAATTTGCATTTTCAGTAAGCAGACTCTGGCTTTATTTCCTTGAAAATGAAGCTCCTGCAGCCTCAGCAAGCTAAGACTATTTCAGCATTCCTGAAATGATAGTGCAAGCTTTCTTCATCTTCAATTGGAAATTTAAATGCAGATTTTGATACAGAAATTTCACTACTTAACTTTCAAGCCCATTTTCTTCTTTTTTTTATTACTTGTCACTAAGTATTTCAACTGGAAATTAATCACCGTGTCTCCGTTATAAAATGATAAATGAATTAGGCGATTAACTTGTCTGTGGAAATTTTCTTTTAATAAGGGAACCTCTTTACGTGCACAATGACTAAGTATGATTTTACATGTCTGCAGTTCTGGGTTTGCAATCCTGAAATCTAATTCCAAAATACACCAGCAAACTACACTTATACGATTGTAAGCTTTGAAAATGCACGCTGACGTGCTAGTGACGGAGCCTCTCAGTGAAGCTTGCTATCAATCTGTGGGTGTAAACCAAAACGTTTGCTGGGTGTAAACCAAAACCTTTGAGGCACACCTCTTAAACTCTGATGCATAATATGCATTTTTTACATCTTTGTCAGCCCTCTGAGAGAATGCGAAGGATCTACGATCTCTAGGTAATAATACATCAAATGCAAACGTAATTATGATTGTAAATCAAGGCCCTTGACATCTGATCAGTCCTTTGAAGACATCAAAGTTGTTTTTTTAATCCAACATCTTCAGTTGTTGGGCTTCTTTAAAATCATCGAGTGCTGGAATCTATAACAAAAAGTATCAGTAGGCTTGAAAGAACACCCCGGAACATTGAGAAGATCTGAATTCACAAGGGATTCACCTTGAAGCTCTTAATTCAAGTAATTTGGCTCAATTGCTTGCATTTACTGTAACAGAAACTGTGTGATGGGGCTTAGAGTTAAAATTGTACCTGTTTTGGCCTACACAAAGAAGGACATTTGCAGGAAAAAAAAAAAAAATAATAATGTACTGGACTCTTAATAAGCTATACCTAAATAAAGACTGCACTTCCATGGCACGGGGTTACTTTTGTAGGAGGAAGATGCAAATGCCACTCCGTGCAGTCATTGTATATGATGTCAAACAGTCTGCTAAATATAGCAGGCTGTGTTATGGAAAGGGAACTGCAAAACTTTCATGTGTCTCAAGAGTTTAACCCTTTCTGATGCCTTTCAGTCTCTTTTAGGATTGGTGGAACTTAACTGAAGTGTATGGCTTGGAGAATTTCTGTGTGTAATATCTAATACACATTCAAATGGAAACACGTGGATTTAATATGGTTTGTGCATTCAAATTTAAGACCAAACCTCAAAGCTCCAAAACAAAACACGTCTGTCAGCAGTCACAGCTGCTCAATCGGTGTCTGAATAAGACTAAGCATCAAACCAGCTGAGGACCTGAGTGGCATGAGTACCCCTGCTTTTAAGGTGTTTCAAGCTTGAAATCACAGGAAGATGGGCGTTTTTCTTTTCTTGATTTGCCTGCAAAGCTGGACGTTCATTTCATTTGAAAATCCCATTCCTTCTCCTTGTTTCTCATCTTGAATGCCTAACTTTCAGTCTTTTATGTCACTTTTGCAGGTAGTCTTCAATGTGAGGTAGACTTTTCCACAACAGTGTTGTTGTGAAGATGTAAGTGGCCATTCCTTGCCTGATCAAATATTCTCATTGACCTTAGTCAATGCAAGAAGTATAAGTAACACTGAAACTAGTTCGTGTTTTCTCGCAGGATGATGGGAAAGGATACTCTGCTTTAATTGTGCACCACACTGATTCTATGTGTCTCATTAATCACCTTCTCAGCACTCAGGATCAAGTCAAGTCCTTTGGAAGAGGCCAAATGTCTTCATTAAATTCTGAATGAGTCCAGAACAGGCAGCACCCTAACCTGTTCCTTGGGAGAGGTGCAGAGAATAAGTTATCTGAAGGTGAGAGGAAGAATATTCAGAAGGGCATCAGTAACCAAAGGGTTTGCAATTAACTGTAGAAAAAAAGTGCTCTGTGGCATTTGTGCTGCCTTGGCCTAGCCTTTTATTCCCCCTGGGACGTATTTATAGTTCAAACCAACGTCTTGAAATAAGTTAATTGTACAAGGCTTTTACTCAGGAAATTTGGAAGTCAAGAGTTTAAAGCCAAGGTCCAGATTCTGCTGTTTTTTTCCTGTCCTTCTTCCCAGCCTTGGGAGATGAGTTAGAGGAAACCTGAACTTCTCTCCTGTCAGCCCCAGAATCATAACCCCAGATCCTAAAGTCAGCTGCAGATGGATTGCCGAGGTTAATGGAATCAGCGGGAGCTGCCGAGCGTTGGGAATGCTACGGTGGGAGACACTGCGATGGACCCGCTTCTCTCATCGTCACAAAGAGATGGAAGAGAAATGGAAATGAATATTCTGTATTTGGCAGAATCCAAGGTTGCCGTGAAGCTGTGCCAGTCCCGTACCTTTTCAGGACTGTTTTCAGAACCCTTTCTTGAGTTTTTCAATTTTATCTATAATGTAAATGTTAGAATGAAAAGAAAACACAACACAACAAGCAATGTTATGAGAAAAGCTTGTTATCTGTAGCCTATACTATAGTTATAGTCTTTATTATAACCCGACGGGGGCGAGGAGCCTGTTGTATAATTCATGGCAGCAGCTACGCTGAAACTGGCCCCACTGTGGATGCGGAGGAATCAAGGTTATGTGTAGCATACATGACTTTATAACGTACATGCTTTGGGGTTTTGTTTTTCTAATAGAAAAAATATAAGATGACTTGTTTTTTAAGACTCAAATAAATACAGTTTAGAGGAGGGAAAGGGAAAATGCATTTTCAGCTAATTTTTGTTAGTGCAATAACACACTTTAGCATTACAAGTAAAGTTGTAGATAAATGCACATTGTTAATGTATCGTACCAAGGACTATATTTTGTTATTGATGTTAGGCAATTTTGCCCTTGGAAAAGTATTCTCTATGTAGTTTTTGTTACTTGGATTTAGAAGTTTAAATAACTTCTTAAAATTCACTTCTCACTGTAGGAAGAAAGATATCTGTGGTGTTGCTGCAGAATACATTTAGGAGCAAAATCTGGTAATTTCTAGAAGAATGAGACAAATACAGATTTATTCACTTAGGTACCGTATTTAGTTCCATTTTATTTTCATTGATATGTTTCAATTCATGACATGCTTTGATTTCTTTTCTTTTTCTTTTTTTTAATTTCTTTATGTTTGAAAGATATCGAATCGCATTCTGGATTTAATTGAGGAAAACTCCATCAGCTGCACTGGAGCTGTGCCTGTTTTCACTAGTTGGAAAAATGACTCAGTGAACTCAAATTACATAGGAAAATCACTTAAAAGGTGTGCTTTTCCAGATTGGTGAAGGACAGCAGATGTATTTTATTACAAATGAAAGCAGTGCCATGTTTTAGAGGTCACACATATGGGGCCAAATTCTGGCTGGCAGTTCTGTTTATGCACACGCCAGAAAACCTGAAATCGAAGGCGAAATACTGGCAGGGAATTTTCTGCTCTTATTTCCAGTTCTCATTCTGCGTTCTCCCAGGGAAACGGTCATCAAGTCCTGGGACCAGGACCCCAAAGAAAGCTGTCTTCCTGGAGTTAAACCTACCCGATTACCTGAGACATACAGCTAGCGTGTTATTCCCCAGGCTGCTCTCTGCTGCCCGTGGTGGGAAATGAGCCCCTACAGAAGGAAGTTTGTTTCCCAGCAGAGAGGATGCCCATGTGAGCAGAGTCACGGTTTGGGTCAGTTCTCATATTCTGCAGATTAACACCTAGAAAGGTGGTAATCCAGTTTTTTCACCACTAGTTTATACATGAAATTGCAATTCTGATCTATTTTTCATGGTGCTCTCATTTTATACATAGTTTTCCAAAATTCAGATTTTTTTTTTTAATTGATCTCATTTACTTTTTCTTTACCAGAAGAACCTCATCACCTAATTCCTGCCTCTGTCTCCTTTGACTTAATTTATTTGTGATAATGCCATCAATTTACTGGGTATATAAATCAACTGTGTAGCTCAGCAGCTGCTTGATAAATGAGTGCCCAGCTGCTGACACACTCTGCCTCTGCCACATACGGGGTTCTGGCTGCCAGCAGGCTTTGAAGTGGCAAAAAAAAAAAAAAAAAAAGTGCTTGGTATTGACCTATGAATCCTAAAGGATTGGAGACTATTCTCCTTGATATTCTCCCAGCATCACAGTGTCCTGAAAGGTCAGCAGATATTACCCCTGTGATAAAAATGTGAGGGTCTCTGCCCTTCACCTGCTGTTTTCCTTGCTGGGGCAGGCTCTCCTCCTTCCCCCTGGTTTGGCCTTGCTGTGCTGCTGAGCATTTCTTTGTGAAGTACCTCTCACAACAACGTGAGCCTGCTGCAAAAACCCCAGCAACAAGACTGGGGGAATACCTGATGCTGTTGGGGCAAGGCAAGGATGGATTTCTTGATGTGCCGTGAAGCTCTGAGCTCTGTGAAGCTCTGTGTGCTCCAGCAGTCAGCGGTGCTGGCAAGGTACCAAAGCTGGCTGATGTGCTTCTTTTCTTATGCAGTTGAACTAAACACAGAGAGGGCTGCTGGTTTTGATTTCCCCCTGGTGTTTATGTGGGACTGGAAACGCCAGCTTTACTCTGAACATGAGGTTTCATTTGCTGAAGTTCTTTTTTTTTTTTTTTTTTTTTTTTTTTTTCTTAATAGAAAACTGATTGTGTTGGTTATACTGATGATGTTCTATATGCAAATATATTTTGCGTTGGATAAATGTTTCCATGCTTTGGAAATACACCCATGCAACCTTGCTGGTGTGTAAACTCTGGCTTATTTTTAGGGGCCCTTGACAGTCCTCAAAAAAATTCTTGTTTTGTGCAATAATGTAATTTCTTAATATGCTGTGGTGCTATTTTTTCATCATTCCCCATCCGTACTGACAACGCATTTCTGCTTTTCATCACCAAACTTCTAATGCATGCTGTGATGCTGACCAGTTCATTTAATGGCTCTGCTCAAACCTATAAAATTGATGTTTCAATTGTTATTTACTACAAAAATTAACAGAGCTCTGGGCAGGCAGGCTGAGAGTATCAGAGGAAAGGTTTTATGTAATTACGTACTCAGCATTGCTAAATTTTGTCAGGTTACGAGTGTCCCTGTGGGTAAGCACATGATGCCATGTTCCCAAATGGGTGATTGATGAAGATACTAAGATACTACTGCATATATATACATATATATATATATAAATGTTTCTTTATTTGGCTTGCATGCACAAAGTTAAAGAAGAGTAGCCAGTGACTGCTCGTCTGGCGAGCAGTAAGGGAGACACAGGACTGACAATGGTTGCCTGACAATCTGCTGAGTCTTGGTAAGAGGAGTGTGTTCGTGGGCTTCTTGGGCAGATGCTCTCTGTTTTATTGTGTGCTTCACTCGCTGTCATTCTTTGTTGGAATTATTTTTTTATCCTGAAGTAACTTTTCTTTATGCAAAGACCCTGGATTCTGTCTTGTGTGGAAAGAGAAAAGTGAGAGAAAACCTAGACTTGCCCACCCGCACCTTTCTGTGCACGTGAGCTGTATACTACTGCTTTGTTTCAAATAAATAAAACTTGTGAACTTAATGCAACCATGAACAGAACTGCAAACTAACTTCTAAAAAATATATCTTGGCCTCAAGTTTTAAATGAACAGATTTTCTTCATTCTTATTCCTCTTTCCTGTTAGTTGTGTTAAAGAAAAATAACTCTTCTTGGAACACAACGTGAAAGCCGTAATGGTACATACGCAAAAGCTGTGCCAGTTGGGCAGGAAAATAATATCCCCGAATATTTGCACTGGTAGTGCTTGCTCAGAAAGGAAGCTGACACAACACTGTTTCCCTTTTCTAACCGTTCTCCGCTCAGACTCAGCTATTAAACGTAGTACAGGTCATCGATCACAGGCAACACCACTGCATTGAAACGGCCTTCAGTCAGGTTTACTGAATGGTTTTGTATCACAAATGCATCCTAGGAAGTAGCCATGTGCTGATGTTTGTTCCCCCGAAGAAGCTACAGGCTGCGTCATTACGTGACATTTACTGTCCTAAGTTTTAATGCACCTCACACTGTGGCTTGCTGCTGTAATCTTGCGCTGACTTCCAGAGTTTGTTTTCCTCTTTGGCTCTTTATTTTGTGATTACCGAGCTGTTACAGCTGTGAACCATGACAACAGTGATTTTCGGTGTTGGGCTTGTCCAGACCTGTGTATTTTCCTAATGACAAAGATTACAATGGTATTAAAGCATTGGTTATGTTCTGCTCTTTAGATTGACTTGCAAACGTATCAAAGAAAATAAATTACCAGGTGAAATCACAGCTAGCTTTTGACTGGTTCAAGCAGACTCTTGCCAAACAGTCTCCAGTCTTACTAGATGTCAACTGGAGATTTTTTTTTGCACGGGTTTAAGGATTTCACTCCAATTTGGTCATGTAAAAAAGTAATGAGCAATGAAAGCATTATTTAACAGGAGAAACATCATACCGTGTCTTGGAAATGAATCTCATCAGCAACTGTGTGAATTCTGGATGTGTCTCAGGGAATTAAAACTTTGTAACTTAAATTAAAAAAAATGTTTTTAGGTAACTGGATAGATTAGGTATTAGTTATTTTATTGAGGCCACAGGCTCAATAAAGTTACAAACTTCTCCAGTTATAATGGTGAAGAAAGATATTAAAGGCTATTTAGTTTGCAAGTTATTTAAGCAATTTCTCAAAATGCTTGAGCTGTTATTGACAGAAGTAGAATCCAAACAGAAGTCAGTACCAAAATGATTAACGTGTATTCAGCATGCAATTGCCCTGCAGGAATTGTTTCAGGCCACGTTAATTAGTCAGTAGCTAAACGTGAGGCCACCTGGCAGTCAGCCGCCGCTGCTGTGGGGAAAACCAGAAGGGACTGGGCAAGGAGATGACAGCCGAGTAGGTAAGTCCTTATCCTTTGGATCTTCCTAATGTTGATGTGGGAGCGATTCTTTGTTGGACTCTCTCCTTTTAGGCAAGGCAAAACCCTCAGTGATAAATCTGTGTTCATCAAGTTGGTTAAATGTTAAGGAATAAGCTACAAGTTTTACCTCTGGCATTGTACACACACGGCAGCTTCCTGATCACAGGAGGGAGATCAGATAAAGATCTTCATTCTTTCAATTTATTCTTTACGTTGAGCAAACAAAATATTTATTGGAAATGAGTAGTTTTGTTCAAATTCTCTTTAAAACCAGTCCTTTGAATGGAACCACTTGTTAAGCATGTGCTCTTCCTTGAGTTCCATGGTTTACAGCAGCACAATTCATCTGGATCCCTGCAACACAGTTAGCTTTCCAATATCTTCATGGCCTGTGATACACCGAGGGGACAAACAAAACCAAAACCAAACCACGTGGGATGACTTTACATTTTGAGGGGGTTTATACTTCTGCTTCTCAGAAAAGCTGCAAGTGTGATCCTTCCCAGCAGGGGAAGTGTGATGAGGGGTTTGGTCTTAATTCCAGTTCTGATTAAATCCTGTTAAACTGCTTGTCTGCTGTATGTATTTCCTGTGTTTGCCTGCAGGCTTGCATATGTATGAAATTATGTACCCTACGCATCCTATGTGGAGAAGAAAGCACACGAAGCGAAAGAGTGTGTGTGAGAGCTCTCTTTCCAACCAGACCTCACTCATGCAACTAAGAAAATTGCTTTGGAGGGAGAAAAAGCCCAGTTGTGTGTAGGGTAGCATGCTATATGCTATCGAAATAATTATTTCATAGAAGGAAAAAAAAGTCAGTCTTTGGTTTTGGGAAATGGGACTTTGCTGTGGAAAAGTGAGAACAGTGCTCGCTACAGAGACTACAAAGAAGTAATAACCAAGAGCTTTTGAAAGCAGAAATAATTCCACCAGGATTACCTGCATTGCACCGAAGACTGGAAATCAGTGGCACTCCTGGCGGTGGGAAATTCTGCAATACCCTTCACACGCAGCGGTGAGGGGAAGCCGTCCAGTGAGTTCCGAGCCTGGCAAATTACTTAAGAAGATTGTATTATGTGATCTGCTGTGCTGGGTGTTTCTGGGAGGCCCCAGTCCAACACAGGATTTTCCCGTGTTATTAACTGTAAGCTATGGAACTCTGAGTACTTATAGTTAAGTAAATGCTTAAATGATTTCCTCATTTGAGACCCAAATAATATGGAAAGTCTTTGCAGTACTATAGCTGAAAGGTACATTACAAATTACTTTTCTTCCCTCATCCCTGTAGGGCATGAGCATACTCAACGTTCTCTTTTATAAATTTCAGTGGTAGATAATAGGAATTTCAGGAAGTGATGGAAATTGAGATTTAATTTACTGCATTTCTTTCATTAAATGATTCATTCATATAAAAAAATGAGGAGGCATAAGTTAGAGTATACTTAGAAGTAATTACAAGTCAGGAAGGTAAAAAAAAAAAAATCACATCTTTAATTTAACTCTCAAAGCAAATAAAAGAAAAATAAATTTATTGCCACAGATTAAGGAGTATAATAGCAACAGCTAAAAGAATTAATCTATCATGGTATTTTCATTCAGGGTTCCTGAATTCTGAACACAGTTACCATACTACACAGCAAGTTGTTCTTCTCTCTCCTGTTGAAATGAATGGGATTATGAGGTGCCAGTCGATAAATCTATGGGGATCCGAATCTGGCCCTGAAACCTCAAAATGTGGGAAAGCATGGTACATTAGAAAAAAATGAAAGCATGTCAATAAGCGTATGATTAAATTGTATTCACATTAAAAAGTGGTTCAATAATATCAATAGCCATTACAAGAGGAACAAGGACTTTGTTATCATAGCGCTTTGGGAAAGCATTTTGTTGTTTGCTTTTGGTTTATTCGTAACATACCTAATGAAAAGTGATATATCTGTAAAAATGCAAGGGAAGTAATGAGCTTATTTATACAGAACTTGAGGGTGAAACAATTCAAAAACTAAAAATGAGGAGTTTTTAAGTGCCAGGAGCAAACTTGGAAGTTCTCACTGTGATGAAATATAACGTCCAAATATTTGCTTAGAGCCTTTGGTTATTCCTGCACGGATCTGGGTACAGAAAGGCAGTAATTAGACCAAAAAAGATAACGGCTCTTTGAGGCAGATGTGTGAATCTTCGAGGGAGGAAAGCCAGTCTGCAGAGGGAGGCTCTGTGGCTGCAGGAACGCGAATCCATTGCTCCGTCTGCATGGAGCTGGTTGCAGGGATGTGACCAGCAGCACAGAAAGGAGCAGAGAGGAATACAAGTGAAGTGGGCTCAGTGAAACTCTGCAGAGAGCACTGGTGCAAACTCCTTTCCTCTCTCTTGTATTTTATATCTTTTTCTTAGAACCAGGGTGTGCTCTGCTCTGTTCAGACAGGTTTGGTGAGCAGCTAAGGTAAATACATGTATGCACATGTGGTTTGTCACTTCACCCGTCATTTTGGCTTCTTTCTTAAGGTCCTAATTTTTGAAGTTTTCTTTATTAGAACAATGGAGCATATTTTATCCTTGCCACCGTCTTCCTTAGATATGGTCCGAAGTTTGTAATTTTTTCTGGTTCCATTATCAAGTAGATAATGATTCCACAAACAAAAACATTTTCCAGTAGCACAGCTCCATGCTGCAGGTCTTTTTTCCTTCTAAGGTGCAAACACTTCATTTCTGGCTTAGGAAAAATGGAAGTGAATGTTAATTTTTTTGCTTTTTACCTCAAAACGGGAAAAAAAATCAAACTGGATTGTCTGGGGTGGGGGAGAAGAGGAGGCTGGCAAAACTCTTGAACAAATCTTCAAACTCCCAAGTTCAGCACCAAACATCTCGGCAGAGAGAGGAAATAGGATGCTGGGACGTGTGAGCCCAGGATCAGAGCTGCCTCCATCCCTCAGCTCTGACAACAGTGCACTGTGCACTTACCATCATCCCTGCCTCAGTTTGTCAGTATAAGAAAGTTTGTTTCTAGCACCACTTGGTTGTGGGGTTCTGGCTCTGTTGCAGAAAAGTGGGTCACCAGCATGTTACTGGCAGCTCGATTTTGGTGTCATTCAGGCAGCTGCAGAGAAACAAAGAGGCCATCGATTAGTCTAGCAACAGCCTGGGGCCTCTGTGTTTTAATTACATCTGTTCTTTGGACTAAATTCATCCCTGTTGAAACATCATTAACTTATGTGAAACTCCACAATGGAGGAGTTTGACCCAATATATATATATATATATATACTTCCCTCTGTGGTATTTGTATATCTAATTCCATTGAAAATATGTCTTTCTCAAAACAGGCATTCGGGTTTATGTAAGAGTTGGAGGTTGGGGTTGTAAAGAACCTCTCAGACCAGGCCGTCGTATGCCCTGTGGCACGGTCCCCAGCCGCTCCAGCTCAGAGGAGTCCGGCAGATTTTGCTGTTGGCTCCGTCTGTCCGTCCAGCTTTTGAAGCAACCTCACTCAGTTTTCGGTGCCGTTTTCAAACAGTGAAATAAGATAACTTTTCCTTTCATCTTTTACTATAAGATGAAGCTTTAAGCAATTGTAGAAATTTATTCCTCTGTTCAGGGGGCCTTCATCCAGCCCAGCTTGCAGCTCTGCATTCAGCACAGGAAAGCTGGTTGCTTTGCTTGATTTACCACATGGGAAGTGATTATCAGTAGCATCGCTGCCTTTGGGCACTGTGGGCAGTGGACTATGGATGAGAAGCCCAGTGAAATCTGGGCCCCTTTCTGGATGGAGCTGTTTTATGTGGCACCTTTTCCACAAAGGCTTGGCTGCTCTAGTGGCAGTTTTGGTTTTACTTTATTTTTGCTCCCCGTGGCTGTCTGAGACACAGGGAGCCAAACCACGTCAGGGGTTAGCACTACAGCATGACGCCCCTTTCCCTCAAACAGGAATGCAGCTGGTACGCGAGGCATCCGCAGGGGGAGCCTTAGCCCGCGTGGGCACGTGGTCCTGAGGGGGTGCGATCCTCAGGGGGGCTCCCAGCAGGGCAGAGGGGTGGTAAGAGGCTGAGCCGTCACTCCTTTCCACAGCCACCCCTTCTGTCTGGCTCCGTCAGGACGCATGCAGCATCGAGAACGGGAGCCAGCGGCTGGGAGCAGCAATCTGTGGCCAAACCCACGCAGCGGGCGGCTTCAAGGGCAAATGGAGAGGCAGAGGCCAGGGTGCAGAGCCGCAGCTGCTGTCCTGGCCGGACCCTTGCTCTCCTCCTTCCTGCAGGCTGCCCGGGTCAGAGCCCTGCAGGGCTTTCCAGCAGCGGAGAACGGGAGCTGGGCTGCCGAGGAAGACCAGGGCAATGAATCCTCGGAGCACGCCTTCTTCTCTCTGGATTACCAACATGTCCAAGTCCCCTTTGAAATCACGCTCTGGATCATGCTCGCATCCCTGGCCAAAATAGGTAAGGCGTCTCGAGAGGGTGAGGAGCGGTGCTCTGCGGGGCGGCCTGGGGACAGCAGTGGGGCAGGGAGGCGTCGGTCCTTCCTCAAATCCCCTTTGTGAGTAGGACCAGGAGGAAAAGGGAGCTCAAAGCTGTTTGGGATGGGAGAGAAACAGGTGATCTTGGAGCCAGAGGTAACACATCAAGTCCTAAGGATGTACATCTTGTATGTCAGACTTTTTGCTGAGACCTAAGTTGTACAAATGTATCTATGTGCATGGCGATAATCTGACTTGGAAGCAGCCACTGTGTCCTTCAGGGAATGCTTTTAGCTGCTGTGCTATTTCCATGAGCCAGATAAAGTCAAATGAGACGTAAGGCAAACAGACCTGCATTCATCTGCAGAACTTGCCATAGGAAAGTGGAATTTACATATCCTTTATTCCCCGAAATTGTGATTGCTTCTGTAAAATTACCACTATATAGGTTATTTTACCACCTTTTCCTTTTTATTTTTTCCTCAGAAAGAAAACATCTCTGAGATTTGTTTAGATCAGAATTACTTTCAGATGGAAATGGTCATTTCCTTTTGTTATTCTGCATATTATATGATGAGGTCTCAATTCTGTCAACACATGTGAAGAAATAGTAATAATCACAGCTATTTATTTATTTATTTCTATTCCAGTTTGGTTTGTTCAATTTCTTTCTTTTAATAACCCACCTTGAGTATTTCTGGTGTTTGTCAGGATTTCTCTCTAACACTGGGTGTTGCACAAGGCTGGCCTGATTGAGAAAAATAAATAATAAAAAAAATCAATGCTACCATTAGATTTGTGTCAATCATTAAATAATGTGAAAACTGGTACTATTTATAATTAATGAGATTCCTTTTTTAATGATTCCTTTTTTGATCTTTCTGGATGTATGTGATCTGTATTGTGTTTAAAATTAGCAGTTACTATTTCTGTTCTTCGTGCTGAAGTTGGCATGCTAACTAGATTACGTCATAAATTATCTCAAAGACATTTTTATTTATGCAGATTTTTTTTAATGTTTGTGTGTTACCAAAAATACATCTCTAATGTTATGCTATGTTGAACTACAGTCTGAACCAATAACAATTTCAGAAAGTTTGGTATTTTCAGCGACCTTTCAGATTTTTGAGCCAGTTTCTGATTGAGCAACTTTACTGTAATTATGCACATTTATTATTATGATTCCCAAGTGCAGCCTGCAGAAGGAGGGAGGTTAGGAAGCTTCCTCACCCCAGTGAGGAGCTGGTGCTCTTTGGCCAGTTTAGCTGCTGAGATAATATGGAATTTTTCCATTCATCCCCTTGCAGGCTTTCATCTCTACAGCAAGCTGCCCTCTGTCGTCCCAGAGAGCTGTTTACTGATATTTGTAGGACTCATCATGGGAGGCATCATCTACGGCTTAAATGACAAGTCGCCACCCGTTATGGACAGTGACATCTTTTTCCTCTACCTGCTGCCACCCATCGTCCTCGACGCAGGGTACTTCATGCCCAGCCGTCCCTTTTTTGAGAACATTGGCACCATCCTCCTGTACGCGGTGGTGGGGACGATATGGAACGTGTTTGGGATTGGCTTCTCGCTCTATGGTATCTGCCAAGTGAGGGCCTTCCACCTGCAGGACGTCTCATTGCTCCATAACCTCTTGTTCGGCAGCCTGATCGCTGCGGTGGACCCTGTGGCAGTGCTGGCTGTGTTTGAGGAGATACACGTCAACGAAAAGCTACACATTTTGGTCTTTGGCGAGTCGCTCCTGAATGATGCAGTGACTGTGGTAAGCCTTCCTCCATGGGGGGTAAAGGCTTCAACAGCCTCTTCGAGCAGAGGACGCCTGGTGCTGTTCTCTGGCCTCAGGCTGTCGGGTGGACAACCCTTTGGTGCAGCAGAGCTGAGCACCTGGCTCGTGTCTGCAGATAGGAATACATGTGAGTGCCACAGCACCCTCCTGTTGGGCTGTTGAACGCTTTGTTAATGGCTGTTTCTCTCTTTCCTTTTTCACCCAGGTGCTCTACAAGTTATTTCGCTCATTCTGTGAAATGCCAGCCATCAAAACTGTGGATGTTTTTGCTGGAGTTGGAAAATTCTTTGTGGTTGGGATTGGAGGAGTTTTAGTAGGTCTTACCTTTGGGATGACGGCCGCCTTTACCACGCGATTTACCAAGGATATCCGTGTAATTGAGCCGCTCTTTGTCTTCCTGTACAGTTATCTCTCCTATCTCACTGCGGAAATGTTTCACCTCTCTGGAATCGTGGCGTAAGTATGTCCTAGCATCTCGTTTCTCCAGGGAAGCTTTTTGGTTATACTTGCTGAAAAGCATCAGAAATTTTTAAAGTAAGATTGCTTAGCTGGAAATCTGTCTGTGACAGCGAACAGGAAGTTGGGGTGGGCCTGTCCATCACCTCTCTGTCTCTAGTAACGTTTGAAATCTTCTGACCCATTTCAGCCAAATTTGGCAGAGATCAAGGTTTCAAAGGTGCTAAACCAAAACTGCTTGCAATTTCCTATAGCACAGTCAGTTCCATACACTGACAACTGAACATTGTGCTTAGCGCCTTGTTGTGAATTTCACCTGCAGAGCTGGTGCTGAGAAAAAATGGATCTAATAGTCCTAGTGGTTGAAGAAATCTTACCTTGGAAAGCAGAGAGAGATGAAAAACATGGCACAAGTGGTTCAGTCCTTCTGATATGTGTGGGCTGATAGCTGTTGGCATTTGGTTCTACTACCTAAACCAAGTTAGCTGCTGCTGAGGATCACAACCAACCATTTAATATTTCCATAAAGAGTATAAAGTGCACTTAGATTCCATTGATAGTACGTTGTAAACAACTGTAAATATGATGATAAGATTAAAAAAAAAAAAAAAAGCTAAAAAAATCTGCTTTAAAACCAATGATGCTCCTTTGGATTCAAACTATTCCTATACCTTGCAGATTTTGCTTCCCTGAATAACTGATGTGAGCAATATTCTGGCATTACTGACAACAAGTCTAGCTCTGGGAATAGGTAAGAGAAAGCCTATTTACAGGAGCAAAAGACAGAACAGTGAAATAAATATAATGCTGCATAATCATCATGGAGCAGAAAGCATTCAATGCTAATGGTGTCTCCTACTGTCAATCACAATCTACTGTACCCATTATGGAACTCATTTTCTATTCTTTTGAATAATGTATTGTTTTTAAAGCAAAGCAATTGCAAAGGCAGCCGATACCTGCACGACTGCTCTTATAATTGGCAAATTATAAATGCCTCTTTTATATATCTTGATTTTTAAACAATTCATTCATTTCTGACCAGGGAATACTGTATTATAAGAAGCAGACCTTTCAAAGAAACCAAGTGTTTCTTTGAAAATAGTTTGATTGCCAAAATAATCAATTCTACATAGTCTAAAAAAAAAAAAAAAGTGAATGCAACCGAATCCGCTAAGCAGTTCTGCAGATGTTTTTTAGTTTGAAATATATATATATATTTTCTAGTGGCAGCGTCCATCTTTGAAGCTGTGAGAGAATAGATCAAATTTCTTCTTTCTTTGTGAATCTGGTCTGGACCCATATCTTTTTTCTTTTCTTCTCCATAAAACACTTTCAAAACACAGCTCTGAAAGTCAGTGGCCATAAATACTTGTTGGACTTCTTAGTTCCTAGTTGGAGCTATTTTATCCATGATTTATTGAGGCAGTTACTGAAACAGAAGAATTCTTTTATTTAGCTCATGATGTGTGCTTGAGGCAAAGTGGGTCAGTCTGAAATCAAAAAGACCGATTTCAGAATATTTTTAAGTATTGGTACATTTTCTTAATAGATGAAGAAGTGAACTTAAGCACTAGTTGAAAAAGGGATTTGAATTTGTGTCAGGCTGCTGAGTAAAATGGGATCTTTTTCTCCAGTAAGAACATCGTGGCTTTTCTGACTCTGACCTTTTATATCCCATGTCTTTACTGCAAGTCCTTTCCATCAACACCAGTTTTGATTGTGGACAAAAAGAAATGTTTCTTTCTCCTTTGAAAAATGTATCTCTTTTTTTATGGCGATGAGGAAAAACAATTATTTCAAGATGAAAAAAATAGGAATGTTTGTGTGTTTGTTGTTTTCATATGTTTGAATGCCAAGCCAAGGAATCAATAACTCACAGTGGGTGGAAGTCCATCTTCATTTGAAAAAGTCTTTTTTTTTTTTTTTTAATTGTAATGTCTTGTTTGTTCTTCCAACCAAATGTCAGATAAGTGTTTTTCCATAATAGTATCAGTGATTTTCTTAATGGTTTAAGTAGAGCAGAAATGAATGTCGCTGTTCATTCCTTTTGCCTTGGTCCAGTAACATATGTGGTTATGGCTGCATTAGTGATTCACCGATGAGCCAGAAGAAGGTGGCCCTTATTCTGCTCTTGTTAGCAGCCGTGCAAATTGGGAGCAGCACATGGTGGCTGGCTCTGTCTTCCTGAAATAAAGAGCTGTGGAGAAGGGAATCAGGGTCTGTGATTTCATGTGGGTTACAAAACCACAACCAGATGAAAACTCTCCTCATCGGCAAAGACGCTGAGACTTTGATTAGTTTGTTTTGATACTTGAGCTGAAGCAGGACAGCAGAGTTACCATGAAATCCCCTGTGCAAGGAGGTTTCAGTCAGTAAAACCCTGCGTGGATGGCCTTCCAAACACCAGCGGAAATCAGACCTCAGAGAAGTAAATCCATTTTGCCACTGTCGGTACAACATTTGAAACAAAATGTTTCTGTCGGGGCTAAAATATAAAAAATGGAGCTTTGACTCTCTGAGCACTCAATTGTTCTGACCTTCCAAGACTGCTGGCCTGAATACGTATTGATTTGAAAAGCTGATGAATTAGGCTAACCATGTGTACCCTGTAACTTGAAGAACCAATTAACCATGAAAAATTGCAAGGCAGAAGTTTTAATTGGTGGTGCACACTTCTGAAGTGACCTTGGCTCTGCGATACACGAGGAAGTTGAATGTTCCGACTATAGCGACACTCTCTAATTTGCTCAGAAACACAGCGGTGCTCTTGGAAGCCGTTTCTTGGCTCATTGTGCAGCCTGATGAGTGTTCATTAAGACTTTCATTTTTACTGTTTGAGCATTTTGTTGGGTTTTGTTTGGATGGAGGGGATGCCTTCCTCGCTGTGCCCATAGAATGTGCATTGCAACTCTGACTGGGGTTGGAATTAGGTAGCATGAGGTATATCTTGTGCTTGGGTTTCTCCAGCTTTAGGCTAGCTTTGTTCCCATGGGTGCAGGAGTGCAGTATTCAAGCTGCTCTATGATTCTGAATCCTACAAGAGCCTGCTGTAGTGACCAGAGAGCAAACAAAGGAGTCCTATTTACGCACTTCTCATACCGAGAAAAAACAGTCTCCTTTCCTCTCAAATGTCTTTTTCCCATCCAGGAGAAATAGCTCCTATGAAAGAAACTCTTCGACCCAGATGGTGAGAGACTGGCACAGTCAGCGCTAAAACTGTGGCGATGAGAAGTGTTGGGTGTACGGAACTGGAAGTATTGCAGCGTGGCTATGATAAATGCAGATTGAGTTGTTCATCTGTTAAAAGCTAGATTCAGGCAGTCTGGTCAACCCATCTAGTATCCTTCTGTCCTGGTGGTCCTGCCAGCATCAGTGGACTGATGTAGGAAGTGGATCAGTACTGATGCAAACATCTGACACTAGATGAAGCCATTTTTATTTATTTTTTCCTTAAATGTTAATGTGTCAGTTTTGTGCACTTAAGAACAAAAATTTATTGTTTCGTTTTCTCAGCATCATTGCTTGTGCCATGGGCATGAAACGTTACGTGGAGGCCAACATCTCTCTGAAGTCTCACACCACAGTCAAATACTTCATGAAGATGTGGAGCAGCGTTAGCGATACCCTCATCTTCATCTTTCTTGGAGTTTCCACCATTGGAGAAAATCACGAGTGGAACTGGCCATATATTTGCTTCACTGTCATTTTCTGTCTCATTTGGAGAGCACTAGGTATGGTGAAATGATGCTTTTTTTGGTGGTTGTTTGAGTGAAACGTATAATTCTGTGAAGTGGGAGAGTGCTTCTGCTCCCACCATCATCCTTTGCTGTTTCCCTGTGTGTGTGGTTATTACAGATGTGAATCCAAGGACTGGAAAGGGCTGCCCCAGCTGATGTTTCTCCTCCTCCAGAACTGCTGTCTGGCTGAAAAGCAAGCCATGCACCTTACTGCAATTTCCTGCCCTGGACAACCACCACAGACAGCGCTGGTGCTAAATAGAAGTTCTCATGATATCTAGTTTATTGATACATCTGCCCTAGCCCCTTCTTTGATTACCACAATCTCCTCGTCCATTTCAGTGTGGCTTAGTCCCTTGGTATCTTCACAATAGGAGAAAGGGTGTAAGTGCAGAGCCTGGGATCAAAGAGCTGTGTAAAACCCTGGGGCCTCTGACTGCATATTCTGAATTGCAGGGATTTAAGGGATTTAATTCATAACAACTTCTGTGTACAGCAGTGTCCTTAAATGGAAAACTGTTGGAGCCATCAGACAGCTGTCCCTGGAGATGCTGTTCTGCTTCACATAGCTTATTTCTGCATAGATAAGAGCTGGGACCTAAAATGGAGGTAACAGGAGAAAACATGAGGATACTTGTGTAACTAAGACTTTAGATGCCATGTTTAGGAATATAAGTAACTATAGTGAGTTGTAGTAACACCCATCCAGATTTTTTTTTTTTGGGGGGGGGATGTTGGTGGTGGTGATTACTTATAAGAACAAATCTGCATGTTGTGACATGGGAAGAAAATGCCACGACCCTACACCTCAGTGTCTACTTGTTCCTCTGTGGGAACAACTGGGAAATGTTAGCAGGAAAATGATACCCTGAAACAGTTTTGGAGCTGGGCTCCAAAGCACTTAAATTGAGATTTCCAAGGTGTGCTACAGACTCAGCAATTACCATTGTCCCTCTTTGGTCCCTCGCCCTGCTCAGTGGGGGTCAGCTAGAGCAGGCTGCCCAGGCCTTTGTCTCTTCGGGTTTTGAGTATCTCCATGGAGGGGGTCTCTACAACCTCACTGGGAAGCCTATTGCAGTGTTCACAGTAAAAAAAGTGAACAAAACCTAGTGGTAATTGAATGAAGAGTGTTATACTTCACTGGTAATTGTGGCTAAAGATATCTTCTTGAGATCAGTTACAGTGAAAACCATGAGTCCTGGTGCCAGAGTACTTTGGGATCTCATTTAATAATGTAATGTAATCAAATATAATACTGTTTAATATTGTACAAATGTTTTTTTGAAAGGAAAAGATGATAGAGATGAACACCATGACACCAGTATGTTGCCATCTTCTTCCTTTTCTATCCTTCTCATTTATGAATGTTTTTATATATTAACAATATCTGCAGATACAACAGAGCAAAAGAATTTTGGCAAAGAATTCTATAGCTACAAAAGATTCAATGGGATTTATGTTTACAAACCACTGAGTCAAGCAGAATGGCAATTTACTTGAACTCAAATTTGATAGACACTTCAAGAAATTGCTTAAATAGGATAAACCATGATTTGCAAGGCACAGCAGAATGTGTTTTACTAGATGTTAATACATGCCAAGGTTTGTTTTAATAACTGTGCACTGTAAATGCACTTGGAAATGTGCATACATTCAAATATTTGATTTTCTTTTAAATTATATGGGTTAGATGAAAAGAAGTTCTGAGTTATTTTGATTTCTTTTTCTCGTTTCATAATCAACCTGCATATCTGACCCTGAATGCGGGTCCCCACAGCAATATCATGCTCTGCGTGCTGGGCATCAGTGCATGGGGTGGTGAGAGCTGGGCAGAAGTGGTTGGGGCTGGGCTTAAAGCTCCTGCCTTGGAGGTGGTGGCCGAGGTGGGACCTGCTCAGCCCACCCAGGCAGCAGCAGATCTGGACGTGCTCATGGTGCAGGCCCAGACCCTCCGGATTCCTCCTGCAGGAATATCGGGTACTTTGGGGTTGACGGTACTGGGCTGAGGGTGTGAGTTGTGCTGTAGTCCTTCTGGATTTAGTTGAGAGCCTTTTGGTGCAGAATAGAGCGTTTGCTTGAGCTAGAAGCTGCAAAGCCCCTTGTAACCAAATCCCTCCCCAGCAGCTCTTTGGGTGCCCATGCCACGGTGCTCTGGGTGCAGGGAAGGTGCTATGAGGCTCACTTCACTGAGCTCGCTATTTCTGAACATCCACAGGTTTTTGTTTTCTTCTGCAATCACGCTGATTATTTTTAGTTGAATATGTGTGGGATGATGTTTGATTAGTACATTGCAGTACACTACTTTTTAAGTTCATTTCTTCAATGATGCTTTACAAACACCCTCTAGAGGAGCAATAGTGATGTGGGTCCTGTTAATTCCTAGCAACAGGCAATTACAGTCTGTGTCACCAGTTCTCAAAATGCCTATTAATCGTCAGGAAATAAAATGTTTGTCATATCAGTTGGTATTAAAATCACGGCTTATAGATTTAAGGCCAGACTTTTTGTACCTTTATGAATCTGTCTATTTGCAAGTAACTGTAAATTACATCAATTCTTGTGTCACCTTACACAGTCTAAAGTTGAACAGCATAAATCTTTGAGTGAAAAATTTGTGAAGGAAACTCTAGTTTTCCAGGTGGACTGTGATAAGCATGAGGCTGAGGGGAAAAATAGAATTTACTACAAAATGAGCTGACTAAAATTTTATAGTCCTACAAAGTCCCTCAACCCGTAGCCAGTCACTGATATCTGTTTTATTCCTCCAAATCAGAAATGTCTGGGGCTGGAAGAAAAGCCCTTCTCCAGGGGCCTTGTGGAATTGTTGGGAATACGCCCCGTTGGCCCTGGCCACATCCTAGTCATCAGTGTTTACCAGTTCAGTGATGTTCTACCACAGAATATATCGTACAGTTGTGAGTTTGAGATAATCAATATATTAGATATATTTATGAGATATGTATCTGATTGCTCTTTTTGTTCGATGTGTTGCCATCTTCTTTCCTGCTTTTCAGGGGTTCTTGTACTGACCTTCTTCGTGAACAGATTTCATGTGAACACCGTCACCAGCAAAGACCAATTCATTATAGCGTACGGGGGTCTCCGCGGAGCCATTTGTTTCTCTTTGGTTTTCTTGCTTCCTGACTTTCACAGAAAGAAGCTCTTCATTGCAGCAACTACTGTTGTCATCCTCTTCACCGTGTTTGTACAGGTAAAAATGCTCAGTCCAAAGGAATGTCACCAGCAGATGTAGAGAATGAGCATGATTTTTGTTTTTCAGGTGAATAACCAGTACTAAGCCATTAGATCTGATGCACAAGTTAATGGACAAGCTGTAGCTATTTTATGATGATTAAGCAGGAAGAGAATTGTGCTATCTCTTCCACTGGATTAAAATTTGGGTGTGTTTCTTGTTATAAAAGCAAGGAAAATCAAATGCAAATGAAATCATAGCACGCGTGATTTATTTGCCTTTGATTTTTCCTTTTTTTTTTTTTTTTTTTTTTTTTTTTTTTTAAACTGAAAATTAATTTTTGTTTTTTCCTTCTTTCTCTTTTGGCCCTAGCAATTCTTCAGTTGTATCGCAGAATTTTTGCACCAAAATTTTTGCACAGACGTTGCTGCTTCGGGTCTGCTCACTTATGCCGGAGTGCTGGATATCGATGCGGGAACAAGTTTTGCTAACGAGGGAACCCCGTCTTGCTAACGGGGTCCCAACGCAAGCACGTAGAAGTTCCTATCAAAATTCCTCTGTGCTGGAATTACCCTGTGAATGTCTTTCTGCAGTGCTGTGGCGGCTTTGTCTGGCGGATCCCGTTGGGTCCCGGTGCAGGGCGGCGGGCGTTGTGCTCTCCTTGGGGCTGCGCTCAGCATTGCCCTGACACCTGGCGGTGGCACCGCTCCGCGGGGCCTCCGGCTGGCCTGGGCCCAGGAGCAAGCCTCTAACTCCTAGGCTGCTTCAAGGCTTTCCCTGAAATAACTCCTTTCACTTCACCTCACAAATGCCGTCACGTCCAAATGAGGATGCGGTGGAAAAACTGGGGTCGTCTGGTCCTGAAGCGAGCGGGGTCAGGCACGTGATGCTGAGCAGGGTGCTGAGCAGGGCTGCCCTCCTGCCGCCCCCCTCACGCCCCCAGCCCCTTCGCCTGCCCTGGAGCAGCTGCTGGGCCTGCGGGAGGTGGCGGGTCAGGGCGACAGCTGCCGAGCATCGCCCCGCCACACCGAGCCCCTTCTGCTCGGCCCCTCGAGTGTGGGTGTCGGGCTCCTGGGCAATGCAGAGGGGATCGTGTTTGTGCTGGGGTCGACTCAGGGCTTCCCCACGTCCTCCTAATCCACATCACGAGCCAAAAATCCTCGACAAGTGTGATGTGCTGATGGGCTGGGAGCGGGGTGCTGCAGGACAGCTGCACCAGGCCCAGCTCACAGGGCTCTGTCGTGGGCTGAAAGGAGAGAGCAGGGGCCAGGGGGTGGGGGGAGCGCAGTTAGGTGGAGGGTGACAAGTTTTAAGATGCAAATGTGGGTCAGAAATTGAAAAGATACGGTCACTAGGCACGTCCGCTCATGCAGAGACGCTCTTGAGCCTCAGACAAAGGTTGTTCTAAGGCAGCAGCTCTATTCTGCCGAGGCCTCGGAAAATCCTTCCCAGGACCGGGAAAGAGCCTTTGTGTTACCTCAAAGCTCGACTGGTGATGTCATCTCCATGCTAAAGGGTGAGAGTTAAACAGGGTCCCCCGCGGGTACATGGCAGCAGGGCGACCCCTTGACCCGCAGCCTTTCAGTGGGGGCACAGCCCCTGCAAAGGCAGGCCCGGCGCGGGCTCCAGATACCTGCAGTGCTGGGCCGCTGAGGCCACCACAAGAATACTGGGGGGGAAGGAAACTTGTTCAAAAGCTGAACCAGAAAATATTGCTGTAGCACAGCATAGAAAACAAATCGAAAACAACAGGTGCAGGTATTAAGGTGAACCTCCAGAAAGTCGGATTTATAAATGAGTCCTGCAGCTTCGGAAGCTACTTCATTTTCTTGGAAGTGCTGACCAGGCTGTCTGAAAAGCCTTGTGCTCTGCAGACCAACAACCAGCGGTTGGGCTTGTCCATACGTGGGTCTGTCGGTGCTTTGTATAGCCCAGGAAACATGGCTATTTTGGTCTTTCTAACTCAGTTGCATGAGGTTCTTCCCACCACAGGCCTGGTTAATGATTTTGGGAAGGCTGACCGAGCAGTTGTCAGGTCCTCAGTGCTTCCAGGCAGGCCTGGATATGCACCACGTGGACCCGAAAGTCCTCCTAGGAGCCGTGGGCTCGTCTGGAATGTCAGAGGAGGCCCTCGTTGTTCTGCCTTTCAGCGCAGTTTAAAGATTAAATACCACGTTCTCCATTTAAAATTCACTCTCTCAGCCTATTGGCCTCTGACCCCTTTGGTGAAATTGTTAGCAAATATGATAATTGTGAAGTCTGTTTTTTGTTTTGTTTTGTTTGCTGACTGTGCTTACCCATTAGCTACTGGATCGCTATTGATAAAAAAAACTTTGTGTGAGCTGCGATAGAGCTGTCAGCACGGTGGGATGCACTCCGGGCTAAGGAGTAGGTGGAGGAGGTCACAGGGGACCTACAGGCATGTCATGGTCTGGTGGCCTGCAGTGACATGCGGGATTCCTGTAATTCTGCCAAGGCGAGGAAGGGCCAAAGGAATGCAGGTGTGTAGGTGTTTCTGAATCTGGGAGTCTTGGGCATAAATCTCTGAAATGCTACTTTAAGATGAATGCAAATGCAGCTAATTATCCACTGAAGGCAAGAGACCAAACTGCATAGTCTCTACTTATTTTTTTTAATATCTTTTGTTTCTGAATTTGTGAGTTTTATGTTATTTACTCTGAATAATTATGCATTTTTTATTGCTATTAGCTATTAAAATGACACATTAATTGTTTTTGCAATTAAAAACGTGTTCAACTCTCCTCCGTGCCAACATTTGTGACATTCAGAAGTCATAAACATCAACCACTCCATCATTTTTGCTGTAAACATGTCCTAGAAAAGTAATTTTGTATGGAAGCCAGACTAAGAAATGCATCACAGCAGCATTTTAGTTCTCTCACAAGACTTAAAGGACATTAAGACTCTTCCCTTGACCCTTCCCACCAGGTGGATACTTTGATTAGTAGACTTAGCCACTGGCTGACAATCAAGATCATTGAAAGTAACGATCTGTGACACGTAATGCTCGGAAAGTTATCAGACATCGCCCCTCCAGGCTGGGCAAATGCTGGTGGAGGCTGTGCACTGTGAGGTACCCAGGGCTATCACTGTTTCTGGCTTTCCATTTGGAAGGCTGCAGCTGTAGCAAGCTGCAGGCTTGACCTTGAAATTATTGGTGGAGTTTTTGTGTCTTTGAGATGCCAGAGACCAGATGAGGAGTGGGGAGCGCTTCCCTTCTCTGCCTACCCCATCCCAAAACCTGCACATGAGTTCCCATTGATGAGCTACCACCAGAGCTCTCTGCAAGCCAGCCAGATGTGTGGCTTGCAGCTGGGGTGAGAGTTTCCAGTGTTGTTAAAGCATCACAGATACGATACTGCACATAAAGAGGAGCAGAGGAGAGGTGCTAGCTCAAGCAGCAGGCCTCGGTCTGATAACCAAGTTATCGCTGCTGCAGTGTCTGGGATAGCTGTGAATCACATCCATGCTTAAGAATTTTCTCCAAAAGAGGCGGTGCAAGCACCGCTAGAACGCTTGGTGTGAAGACAGCCCGATTTTCGGTTTTGTGGTTTTGCTGCAGGGGATGACCATCCGCCCTCTTGTTGACCTGTTGCACGTCAAGAGGAAAAGAGAGAGTGCTCCCACGGTGGGAGAGCAGATCCATATCCGGGTAAGTGGTGCATCCGTCAGCACACGGCTAGGGCTTTCCTGCATGCTTTGCTGACAGCACGTGGTCCTTCTGAAATGCAGCTCCTGGGACTCTACAGCTCTGCACACTCCTGTTGGTTTTACCTGAATCCTCTGCAGGTCAGTTCCTTTCCAGGTTTGAAGCCCAATGCAACTTTCTATCCATGGGTAGAATAGCAAGCACTGAATTGTTCAGGTGATGCACAAACCTGACAGAGAAAGATGATCACTTGCCCAAAACTTTATGCTCTAACCTTGTTCAGAAAAGGGAAAAGAAGCAAAATGAGACTTGGGTGCTTTCAGGGCAGAGATATGAAGTCACTGGAGCCTAAAGGTGCATTTCGGTTCACCTTGCTCTTGCCATCCAGGCATTGGCCTTTCTAGTTACAGAGCGCTTCAGAATCTAGTTGTTCATGCCCAGTCACAATTCCATAAGCACGGCTCCTTTAGGAATATTTTCGTCTTCATTTTTGGGTAGCTAGAAGTAAAGATATTAGGTCTGAGGACATTTATAAAATGTTTGGCATCATCACAATTAGGTTGTATTACAGGGCTTTGTCTAAGCTGAACAGAACAGTTCAATAGGCTGAAGAGGCTTTTCCTATAATGAACAGAGAATACTTTCTTCTTTTGTTAGTGACTGAATAGTAAATCATTTCTGAAAATGTGTTTATTGGGAAATGTGAGCAGAAAATGGCTATGTACCAATTAAGCTAAGTAGACAAGGTAACAATGCCGATAGTTGGAAAGCAGGCATGCAGGGAGCCAGAAGCAGCTTTTGTCCTCAAATTTCTTAGCCCAGACAGTCAGGGCCCCTTCCCACCAGCCTGTCCAGGAGGTACCATCCAGCGCTGGCAGGAGCCCTGGTGGGTGGGGGATTTGTCCATCGTCCTCCAACCGTACAGCTGCAGGTATCAGGGGCTGTAAACCTGTGAGCACTCTGCCACAGCAGGCAAGAGAACTGTTCTGCCTCTGACCCCACAAAAAAAAAAATCAATTTCTAAGAATTAGAGGCGAAGGAAGCGCTGGGAGCGTTGGCACCCAAGTGAGCAGTGGTGAACTCTCCCAGTTTCCAGATGCCAGTAGGAGGGAGGACGATTTGAGAAGTTACGGAGACTTAACTTCAAGGTGGAAAATCAACCTGCCTAGGATTTTTAATATAATAAAAAAAAATAATGTTTTTGTGTAAGGCACAATGTGGTCAATGATTTTATTTAGTGGGAAGTGCTTGGGAGAAGGCAGTGTTTGTTATTCAAGCGGAGTATTCATTTGTGCATTATCTACATCTATATCCTGAAGACACTGTTCTCCTGAGACAAATTGTCCTCAAAACATGCGGCATGAACATCTCCTGCTTATCTAGGCCCAATAGGCGGGACATGCCAGCCATCAGCCAACCTGTACGTATCATAAAGAACAGATCCACGTCCCTCAGCGATTGGTCTTTGCTTGCACAGGCTTGAAAGAAAGCAGCCAAATTACTCATTGTACTCCAGAACCAAGGGATACACGTGTAGGGCTGAATGGGGAATTGAGCCGACAGCCCCTCTTCTTGTTTACCAGAGCTGTGTACCTAGCTGAAACCGTCCCCCGTTTTGTCTGCTGGCTTTTGATGTCTGCTGACTGAGTTCATCACGTATGCAATACATGCAACCAGTGTATAGCAAAATCCTCTCTTCTGTTTAGTTCCTGGATCATTTGCTGGCTGGCATAGAAGATATATCTGGACACTGGGGACAGTATTACTGGAAAGACAAGTAAGGATTTGCCAAAATACAACTGTGTACATGTGTAGAAAAAAATGAGTCTGGTTCCTATTCCGTAAGTTTGCACTGTGGGCAGCTGAGCCTCGTTCATCCTCGTGGCACACCGCAGATGGAAGGGGGCAGCTTTTCCATCTGCAGCAAGGTGAGAGCGGGCTGTCAGGGCACCAGTGCTGAGCAGAGCAAAGCCTCTCCCCTTCCTTGCAGGTCACACGTTGTTCTTTGCCCTGAAAAGCCTCCTGCCTGCCCAGTGCCTGCACACTTAGCAGCACGGATAGGAACTTGCAGCACTTGGAGGGGCAGCTGCTTGTTGCGAGCTGACAAAAGCGTCTCCCCTGCTTTCTGTGGCAGTTTTTATTGAGTTCTGGTAG
This sequence comes from Oxyura jamaicensis, assembly GCF_011077185.1. Classification (NCBI taxonomy): domain Eukaryota; kingdom Metazoa; phylum Chordata; class Aves; order Anseriformes; family Anatidae; genus Oxyura; species Oxyura jamaicensis. The sequence goes on from NC_048896.1 coordinate 2,052,636, forward strand.
AATGCCCACATGGGAGAAATTCGTATTATTTTAAAAAATATGAATACCTTAAAATATGCTAATAACAATCTACCTGGTGTAATTCCTTGGCTATGCAGACACACAGATACAGCTAACTTCACGATACAGGTTCAGATCAAGGCAGCTGACAGGTATTTTCTTGGAAGTGCCACTAGAGGGTATGGGAAGCTCTGCTGCTGCTGAGTGTACTGGCTCCTTGCACATAGGTTTGTGTGCAGCTGACAGCAGCCAGACCATGTTTGATAACAGCTAGGTCTTTTCCAAACCTCATGCTGCATTTGAGCAGAAAGTGAGAGGAAACAGCCCAAGAGGGAATCTGGAAGTGTTTAAATGCTCTATCCCTTGAGGCTACCACCGTGTGTACTTATAGCACTTACTAGCCTTCATAATAAATTTGGCACTTTGGGGAGTTCTTACATTATTTGAAGATGTTTTAATATCTTAGCTCATGTACAGAAATAAATAGGGCCTGGCCTCTTGGGCCACTGGTTTCTGGAAAGCAGGTAATGAAATGTAATGGAATATGGGGCAATCAGGGACTATGAGCACAGTGGCTTGCTCAAATGCATAGCAGTTCTGGGGACAAGGGGGGATGAGGCTAAGAATGTCTTGCTCTGTCCTCAAACAGGCTAGAGTATCTCAACAGCAAATACCTGCAGAAGATCCTGCTTCGAGAGTATGACCAGCCAAAATCAAGTATTGTGCTTCTCTACGAAAAGCTGGAGCGGAAGCATGCCATCGAGCTGGCAGAAGCCGGGCAGCTGGGTCACGCACCGTCTCACCCGTCCTTGCTGTAAGTGCTCCCTGGCCAGCTGCACGAGTCACAAGGTTTACAGTAAGGCCATGCCCCTGCTTGGGAAAGCCAGCAGGCAGGATTTATCCTCCTCCTGCCATATGCAGGCTCTCAGGGAAAGAATCATGACTGAGAATTATCAAGGTTTCTCAAAAGAAAGACTCTTATTTATTTATTTTTTCTTGGGAGGGGTCGATATGCCAAATGGTCCAGAGGATGAGCAGTGTCCTGGCCTTGATGAATGCAGTGGGCCCAGGTCTGGTGGTGGTGGGCTCTGACAGAGCTGCTGTGAGCACTGGGCTTTGGGGCTGCACTGCTGTGCATCTTCTGAAATAAGGTGCTCTGGGTTTCTTTGCAGCAACAGTGACAGGACTGTCATAACAGACAAAAAGTCGGAGGATACCCTGGATCCGGATGTCCTGGAAAATATACAGGAGATATTGGCAAGGAACCTGTACCGAATAAGGAGAACGGTATAACTCTTCCCTCCATCTGTATTTTAGATGTCCAATAACAAAAGTTATCTCAGTTATCCGAACAGCCTGAGCAGATGTTATGAATATTTACATAATTACTAATGATGTGTCTTTGTGAGCAGAGAATAGTTGGCTGTTTGAAGCCAGATCCAGTTTCCAAGTCAGTGGCACATTTCTGTTTGCAGCATGACAGCTCTTGAAAGGTTCACCCAGTCAACCTATAATTTCACAAAGTATTTTAGGCATCAGTACCCAGCACCAGAAGCACGAAAGGAGGAGCACAGGGATCTTCAGGCAGCAGGTTAGCAGATCCACCTGCCTCAACAGCTCCTGGCTCCTACAGGCCGGGAGTCCCCCAGAGGAGAGGTGTTTAAGGAAAGGGCAGATGTGGTACTTAGGGACATTGTTTAGTGGGCAATATTGGTGGTAGGTTGAAATAGATGATCTTAGAGGTCTTTCCAACCTTAATGATTCTATTATTCTATGAAAGATGAAGACCCACCCGCTGTTTGCACTTATTCCTGCCCAAATCCAGCTAATCCTGCATAGCAACAGAATTATCCCATCTCCCTCTGATGCTAACGGGAGACTTTACGCATTCTAGTAGATTTATGGCTGTTGGAGCAGGATTTCTTGTTCCTGTTGATGCTATTACATGATTTATATATGAAGGTGGGGCTGATGTGAAGCATGGGCAGAGGCACTGAGGCAACTCTGGCTGAAGGCACCTTGAGCGGAGCTGTTGCTCTAGGCTGGTGTCCACAGGGACTAACAAAAAGGCATCTCAGTCTCATTGTTCAGTGATCCCTTGGGCTTCAGAGCAGGGTGACAGGGTGTCCCCTCACACAGCCAGCCTCTGGCCACACTGCTGGGTGCTGCTTCGGGGCATCCCGTGCTCACGGGTGGTCTCTGGTGCGATGCAGGGCCCAGCGTACAGCAGGCACAGGCTGCCTGGAGAGACAGAGCCCATGGAGCAGGCCAAGGAGATCCTGGTCCTGCAGCGCAGGAGCCTGCGGGTGGACACGGCTGGAAGCGACGGGGCCAGCTCCAGGAGGGAGGTAAGAGAGTGGGGACACCCGTGGCCGTGGAGGTGGTGCACGGGCTGTTCTCCCCAGTGGGAACTGGGATAGCAGGTATCACAAGTGCTAGGAAGAGCTCTCTTGCTGGAAGTATTTCCTATCAAACAAAAATCCCATCTTTAAAAAATACCAAAAAGTTTATCTGAATCCTAAGTTGCATTTCTGTGAGTAGGGAAAAAAACATACCCATTCTAGTTCGGAGCACCCATTGTCAGATGTTCTGCAAACATTTGAAACTTCGGTGTTTTTATTTCCCGTACAACTCTTTTGAAATGACAGAAGCATTATTGTGAGCTTTTTTATTTATTTTGGAGGTGAGGTTTTTGTTTTTAAAAGCAGCTCTGGGTTCTGGGCAGATTTGAAGAAAGTAAAATAGAAGGAAGTGTGGCATGCCGGATTCCTGGGAGAACCATTTGCAGTCCAGATTCACTGGTACAGCTCCCTGTCAGTTCATGTTCTGAATGCGAGGAGAAATGAGGTAAATGCAGGGTCTGTGAGTGGTGAGGGCTGCCCATGGTTTCTCTGCTGGTTTCTCTGCAAATCGGTGGAAGAAACTGGGCAAGCATTTCCTTGTAGAAAGACAAAATGGTCTAGGGATGACACGCAAGGAGCAGGCTCAGTCTCTCTGGGTTGCTCTATCCCTCTACAACTCTTTCTCTGGAGGAAGCACACCTAAGCCCCCTGTAACTTGCCCCCAGACCCGCAGATCAGCAGCAGTGACTGCTGAGCTTCCCTAAATTTCACTGACTTCTTTGGGACTCCATCACTAAGGAGAGCAGAATGACCTTTTAAAAAGAGGTACTTTATCTTTCTTTATTTGGATAGTAATTTTCCACGACAGCACAGGAACTCGGGGCTGCCGCAGGCTTTATTCCACTCTGATTTCTTTGTTCAAATGCCAGTCACTGAGGAGCCCACTGAGAGCTGCTGTACTGCTCCAAATGCTGCTGCTTCTCAGCCCTTCATTCACAGAAAGGTGTTCCGGCTCTTGCAAACAACTTAAAAGATTTAATTTGATCATTTACATGCTGATTGGTACTTACAATTCAAAATAGATAGGGAAGAACATGGCATGTTCCTGTAGAACATTTGGTATAATTAAACTTCAAAAGAACAACATCAAACTCGCGCTGATTTTGAGCACGTTTCATTCTTTAAGGACATTTGATTGTTAACCCTTGTGCTCCTGCACTCCTGCCGACTGCTGCTCCTAGCAGTAACACAGTGCATTTGGTGGGATGTCCAACACCTCTGGGAAGGCTTTGTCCTGTTTCTCTGGATGCTTGGAACTGGCCTTTCACTGGCTGCTCCCCGTGACAATTTGCAAGTGGATAGTAGTAAAACTGACCCCCAACGTTAAGGGAAAGTATTCTGAAAGAGACACAGAATATCAACACGAAGGAGGGAGGTGTGTGTATGCCACTGCTTCCCACTGCAGGAGAAGAGATTGCCACACTGGATTTTGCCATCAGGAAGAAGGAACGCTGTGATAACAAGTAGGTTTTAGCCCATTAAAAGCAGCTAAGCACTTTACATTTTATATTGGAAAAAAGCAAGCCACTCAGATTTAGGGTTTCATGCCAAGCTGTTGAGCAAGTGGCACTTCCCTGTTTAAAATAGCCGTGAGTGCAAAATCTAGGTGCTTAGTGTTTGAGAGGCTCCAATTGTCTCATGCTCCGTCTTTTGTAATCCCAGAGGGAAGGGTTTGGCCTTTCAGGCTTTGAGTCAGCAAGAAAAAATACCCACCCTCACGCCACGCGTTTCTCTGTTCTGCATTTGACCACAAGATGGGAGCATTACAACTGTGTTTGCAAACCGACCTGGAAATCGGGAACCAAACTTCAAGGGCCACTGGAAGCCTCCAGCGCTGGTGAAACGTGTGAGCCGTCTTTTCTCTCCAGCCTACACGAAATAAAAAGCTTTTGCGATGCGTTCAGTCAGTTGCATGTCACGAGCAGAGTGAATAATTAAAAAGTGCCTTTGGCTCAATAGAAACACTGCTTTTCCTGCTCGGTGGCTGTCAGCATGTAGGGCTTTTCCTCTTTTAGTGAAGTTGATTGGTCTTTTGCTATTAAATTATGAAGCTGTTGTAGCTCAATTAGATTAATCTCATAGTTTATTAGATCCTGGTTTGTCTTCCTCCTGTATCAGTCATCACAAAAATAAGGTGTGTATGGAAGTGTGTCATTTCATAGGCCCGTGGCTCTGCCAGACCTCAGAGGAACCAGAGGAGAGGAGACATCCATCCTGACTCGTGCCCTGTTTTGGAGGGCTCACCAGCATCAATCTGGCTGCAGCCAGCATGAATCCCTTCCATCTGTAGCCTGGGTGGCTGCTGTGCTGTAGGCATCTGCCTTGTGGTTCTACAGCTGTGTGGGGTGGCCCCAGGCTGTGTTAGGAACCCCTGCCCAGGAGGGTTTGCCGAGGGAATAATAGGTAAGGCAGGGAAAAGAAGGCAGAAATGCGCAGCCCGTACCCCTCCTGAGCCACGGGTGCAGATCAGATGGTTTACACCAGGCACAAAAATCTTGGCAAGGCTGAGAGAGGACTTCAGCTCTGAATCGCAGCCCAGAGGATTAACTCCAAAACTATCTACTTCCAGCAGAAAGTTCGCCTTCCTCCGCCTAAGGACAAAATTCCTCCTGAAGGCTACTGCTTCCTGTGGCTGTGCATCATGTTGGCTCTAAATGCTGTGTGTATTTTGGGCTTGCCTTGTTTTAGGCAAGGATCCAACGCAAAGTAGCCTGGCACTGTGGTTTCAGAGACCCAGGATAGCTTTTATTTACCATGGAGGACCCAGAAAATCCTTGCACCTGTAGCCAGGCAACTTCTCTCTCTTTTCTTCTGCCAAAATGCAAGTGCACTCCCCCCCAAAAAGAGCTTATTTGGAGCTGCCCGTAAGCCGTGTGCGTAAATGACATACTGCCTTTGGTAATTATGTCGGAGCCCTTTCATGGAGCGTGCTCTGAGAAGCATTAAATGCCCCTGGGAATGGCTTTCCAGGGAGCCGGGCTGCTGCTGCGGAGCCTGGGAGGCATTGTTATTAAAATGGTCAATAAAACGGCACACAATGGATGGAGGGCATCGGGTCCCTCGTTAAGGGAGGGAGGAAAGCGAGAGGAAACAAAACAAAAAATCAGGCTGGGAGGTGTCCAGAGTTATTTGGCAGCCTGGGTTTCTGGACCTGGGTGCCAAATCACAGCTGTGCAAGAGACTTACTCCCAGTTTACAGGAGGACTGAATCTGGGCAGCATCGTGCTACCTGATTTTTTCTGAAGGGTGGGGATCGGCAAGCTCGCTACCTGCCTCCTGGCTCTACAGCCAGGGTGGGAAATGTCCCTGCCCTGGCCATAGGCTCTGCTTCCCTGTCCTCACCTGCCACCCCATCACTCCAGGTCGGCTTTTTTCGTCTGGCACCCACTTCATCGTGCTCCCGGAGAGCTCAGGCTTCTCCCACCAACCTGAACCACATCGGCGTCTGTAAATATTTCCCCTCAGCGATGCCTGCCATGCATTCGGTCTATTTTTAGAAGTAGTTCTTTTTGTTTTTCTTGGCAAAAGGAAAACAAATGGAAACAGAGTCCTTGGGGATTGCAAATGGCTTGTTTATGAAGCATGAGTGTCATTAACAGACTTGCTAGCAATCTTCATAAATGCATTAAAGTACTTTTCTTCCTTAATCACAGAAGGAGGACTCCTCCCCGGCGCAGGGCAGCCCCGACGTGCAGCCCAGGCTGTGCCGCTCCCTAACCGGTAAGCTGGGGGGGGGGGCCTGGAGGGCACCAAGCCCCGCTCCCCACCACGGGGGGACATTCGAGCAGGTGGTGGGGAGGATGTGCAGGAGGTCTGTGCCACGTCACCTGCATGGCTAGGATTTTTGAGGCAGCCCAGGCACAACACCCAGCCCTCCAGGCGGGCACATGGCCTGCTGTCCAGCCCAGGAGAGGAGCAGACTCTTGCTGAGGGCAGCCCCATCTCGCCCCACTGCTGGTCTGTGGAGCAGAGGAGATGCATCGCGTGCTGGGTCACCCTGCTGGCAGCAAAGGGGCTCTGGGCAGCGATGCTGGCAATGATAGCAGTGAGATGTGAATCCCTGTCCAGATGTTTGGCCTCTTTGCTACTTGTGTGCTGCAAGGGGCTGCATGAATATGCACAGAGATGTATTATTTCCCATGTTCAGCCAGGAATGCATTTGACACCGGTACCATTCTTTATATCCCACCAAGCACTAAGATGTTTGACAGTATTTGCAGATTGTTCTACCTGTTGTGAAGCTAACTCATAAACTAAAACCTTATAGAAATGAATGGTATTTTGAAACATGAAGTTCGTGCCAAAATTTAAGTTCTTCCAAAATTTAAGTTTTTTTGTTTGGTTGGTTTTTGCCTATTATTGAAGTACACCACTACCAGCACTGTCTGTGTAGAATATCTGTTACAGTGGCTTAAAACCGCAGGTCTTTTCATAAGCACAAGCTCAGTTTTTAGACAACTGAAGGCTTAGTTTTCGCGCTTAAAAAGTGTTTAATACCAATGAAGCCCCACATAAAGTTTAGCTGGTCAAAACTGTAAAATGCATCTTTCAAAATGCAGAGGATGGATTTATTTTAGCTTGGAACCACAAAGAGTTGTTCTGTCTCCAGCCATACTGGAGATGCAGCACGTAGGAAACCAGGCACTGAGTTTTTAGAGTACGTGGCAAATGCCTTTTAGCACAATTGCATCTGTAAAAGTGATGATTGAAAAGGTTCAGTGTTGATCCTGCAAGTAATATTGCCTCCAAATATAGGCTGAGTTGGATTAAGGGGCTGGATTAGCATCCAGAGTATTTCTTTGTTATGTGTATTCTGGAAAAATATTTAAGTGAGAAAGTATCCTTGTTTCCTTTCACTCTTTTTGTGTCCTTCCAAATCTGATGTTTTCTTCCTTTGCAGTTTTCTTTTAAAAATTAACTAGAAACGTACTAGGAAGAGAGCTGTAGAATAGCCAGCACTTTATCTGTAGAAAGGCATCTTACTGCAAGAGCAGGTAAAAGGGATTCTGTGGCATTCGTGTGTTCGTAGCTTGGACGTCCGCTGTGGATGTAGCTATTTTAATCCACAGTTTATTATAAATGTTTGAACTGCGTTGTTCCTGGAGACGAACATGAGTGTAACCAGAGCAAAGTGACAGAGAGCAGCATTTCTGGGTATTTTTTTCTTTTTTTCTTTTCACATTCCTTCTTGTCAAGGTTGTGCTGCAGGGAAAAAACATGAGCACAGCGTCCCCCGACATATGTGGGCATGGGGTGAAGGGGCTGCAGCCACTCTGTCGTGACTGTGTGTACCCAGGCAGTTTCTCCTGTGGCCTTCTGGAGTTGCAGGTGCTCCGCCAGGACCCCTGGGTGGTGCCGCTGCTTCTTGAGAAGCTGCTTTAAGGTAGTCGCTGCCGTGACTTCTTGTTCTGCAAAGTGGCTGGTGGGCACTGACAAAACAATGGTTATATTGAACCAGACATGTAACACATTTCAAAGTACAAAGTGGGGCTGAAATTGCCTTTTTTTTTTTTTTTTCTTTTTCCTTCCTCCATCCAGGCACTGATCTCTGTCTTCTGCTTTAAAATTGAAAAGTGATCTTTGCAGTGGAATAGCTCATCCCCAATGAGCCAGTGGTCATCTCAATAGCTCTTGCTATTGCTTCATTACTGCTGACCCACAAAGGAGAACATCTCTCATACCAGCCTGTGTTTTTCTCTTCTCGCAGTTGGGAATGCAGAAAAGGTTCAGGCCGTGAAGCAGAACCGATCGCAGTCCGTGTGTGTCATCCCACCGCCGCAGCCTGGTGGCACCGCCTGGGGCGAGAAGGAAGAAGCAGAGAAAGAGCTAACCTTGGATATGTAAAAGCACAAGTGATGCTGCTGGCTTCCCAGCATGGAAGGCTGTTTCATGGATGTCTACAATACAATCTGCTTTTTTTTTTTTTTTTTTTTTTTCTGTAATGGAGGCCAGCAACATGATGGTAATGTAAATAAGATGCATAATGAAAAGGACAGCATGGACTAGGCAAAAACATCCTGAGTGATCTACATCAAAATGTGCTCTCGTTGCACAGCACAGTGCTTTTAAAGGGAACCAAGAAAAAGGGAAAAGATAAACAGACAAGCAGCAGCAATGCCAGGTAATGCCTATGAGGGGAGCTAAGAAAAATTAGTTTGCTCAGACTGGGAAAATCACTGAAACTGCCTGCAAGTACAAGGAAAGATGTTTTAGTAAGATGAGATATTGGGTCTTTTCATTAGTCAGCAGGGATAGAATAAACAGCAGGGAGCATTTAGATTATATGTTAAGAGAAACTTCATAATTTCAAGGAGAGTTTTATTAGGCAATGGAGCATGCTACCAGGAAAGACAGCAGAAACTGCAGAAGACCTCTCCTGCTTCTCAGAAACTGGTGGGTCCTCAATATGAGCATTAACCCTGTGAATTCCAGGGTCAAATTGTGTTGTTGAATCAGGCAGTGTGTCTGATCCTGTGTCAGGATTTTTGCTGCCACTACTGAGACTGCAGCGTTGGAGGAGGTTTGAGGCAGTCTCCTAACTATTAAATAGAGAGGGGGTCCCCAGCCTCTCCTAACTATTAAATAGAGAGGGGACTCCCAGCCCCTCTGCTGTCAGGAAAGGCGCAGTCCCTTTTGCAAGAGGTGAACTGCAAGGACAGCACCTGAGGATGAGACGCTCCATGTCTGTGTAATTTTGTCTGAAACTCCAGGTAAGTGTTCAAGCCTCTGAGTTCTTGTCCTTAGCTGAACCCCAAGGGCTCAGTTCCAGCACTGCAAGCGTTGGCATTTTTCTTTCTCTTCCCTTTCCTCTGCATTGAAGAATTCAAGAGCATCTAATTGGAACAAGTGGCCAAAGAGACTCTTTCTGAATTAAAAATAAAAGAAGTTATAGGAACTCGTGTACTTTCCTCCTTGATATTCTTGGACTTTGGGAGCCAATCTGTGTGCAGAAATACTCCATTAGGAGATCGCTGCCCGGTACGCTGCAGCTTTCATTTTAAATTAAAGACACAAAATTGTGTGTGTTTGCTTCACAAAGACGTGAGGGCCTCAATTATCATTTGAACAAGCTCTTTTACAATGTCCTGGCATAAGCTGATGCACTTCAGTTTTACGTGAAGGCCACTCCTCACTGCCCAGCACTGTGAAAATCAGACCTTTTAGCCTTATACCTATTTTGTGCATGCAGGTGCATTTGTGTGCATATTTACTGATTTTAGTATAATTCCATTGACAACTTCAACTGTAGATTTGGTTTGGTTTTTAGTTCAATCCACATTTGCATAGGGGTCATACATACGCTTTGGTTAGAAAACTGTCCGTCCTTCAGTATGCTGCAAATACAAAATGTACCACATTTCTATCTCAATTAAATACCTTGTCTTCACCATCTTTGTCTTGTACAGCATCCATCGAACTTCCAGGCACTGGTTACTTAAATAATGATCTCTCTTCATTTGAGCTTCCCATCATATAAAACGAGTTCACTGCAACACTGTTATGGGTTTCCAAGGCTCTTATCCAATGGTAGCTGCTTTGGCAGGCGTGGATTTCTTTGTAGTACTGTAGTAGGCAACAGAAAAGGTTGGAAAAAGAGGAAATCTTCCAGAAAATGGGGTCTTTGCAGCACTGAAATTCTCTGATATGGAGAAACAAACAAACAAAAAACCCACAACACAACATTTTGTTTTCATCACTTTGCTTCCCCCAAAGATGTGAATATCTTGTCTCATTCAGGTGAACCAACGATGCCTGTTTCTGCTGACGTATTGGCCAAACACTTCCCTGGCAGCTGAAGCATGCTGCACCCATGGGGGGGGGCTGAGGACCAGCCGTCTCCACAGCACCCTGGCCAGATGTTCTCTGGTCCTCAAACCTTTTCAGCTCCTGAGCTCTGAGGCTGGGGATGGACAGGACCTGCCATGGTCCTGTCTCCAGCCAGCCCTGCGTGCCTTCACACGTGCACTGGCCTGATCCTGCGCAGATCCCAGCCCTGTAATCCCTTTCAACCCTGCTTTGTGGTGCTGGGACCGTAAATACCTCTGTGCTGTATTAACAATTTGCTTGATCTGCAGAGAAGACAATATTCTGTGCAGTACATACTTTCCCAATGAGTCACTATGCCCCACGTTTAACCTCCTAGATGCTATGATATTTTTTTTTTAAGTTTCTTTACAAAGTATAATAGCACAGCTAAAGCTTTCTTGAAGCTTTTGCAGCTGCTTAGTGGGCAAGCCCTCTGACCAGTATGTATTTCAGCCTTGAATACGTTTCATAATCTGTGCCAGTATCCAGTGTTGGTGGTCTTAAAATTCTACAAATGAGTGGAAAACTGTTAAATGCTCAGGCTTCGGAGCGTGCCTAATTAATTCTTTGCAGGGTTTTATTCCTTTAAAAAGTGTTTAAAACACAGATTCGCTGTATCATTGAATATTGCATGCTTCCGTGGAAATAAATTGCATCAGTTTGATTCCTTTAGTGGTGCAGAGAGTTACGGCTCTGTGCTTACTTTGGAAGTTTGCAGGAGCCTTTTGAAAGTTAAGGTTAAAACAGACAAAAGTTGCTGAAGATGCAGAGTAGCTCAATGGCAAAGTGTGAGCCCAAACTGGCCTCAGGAAGGTCTGGGCACAGAGATTAAGGAGCCACATCCAGAAATCAGGCTGTAGATTTGCTTTGCACTCACAACTCCAGAAGGAATTTTTGCTCAATACGTGGGCTCTTTTTTATATTTTTCTTTTCTTTTCTTTTCTTTTCTTTTCTTTTCTTTTCTTTTCTT